>NC_133325.1:424001125-424301125 GCF_042186555.1 Aquarana catesbeiana
GCTCTCAGCCCCTCTCACACTTGTACGCACTCATCCCCCCTCACACCTGTACGCTCTCAGCCCCATCACACCTGTACGCACTCATCCCCCCTCACACCTGTACGCTCTCAGCCCCCCTCACACCTGTACACACTCATCCCCCATCACACCTGTACGCACTCATCCCCCCTCACACCTGTACGCTCTCAGCCCCATCACACCTGTACGCACTCATCCCCCTCACACCTGTACGCACTCATCCCCCATCACACCTGTACGCACTCATCCCCCCTCACACTTGTATGCACTCATTCCCCCTCACACCTGTACGCACTCATCCCCTCTCACACCTGTACGCTCTCAACCCCATCACACCTGTACGCACTCATCCCACCTCACACCTGTACGCTCTCAGCCCCATCACACCTGTACGCACTCATCCCCCCTCACACCTGTACGCACTCATCCCCCCTCACACCTGTACGCTCTCAGCCCTATCACACCTTTATGCACTCATCCCCCCTCACACCTGTACGCTCTCAGCCCCCCTCACACCTGTACGCACTCATCCCCCCTCACACCTGTACGCACTCATCCCCCCTCACACCTGTACGCTTTCAGCCCTATCACACCTTTATGCACTCATCTCCCCTCACACCTGTACGCTCTCAGCCCCCCTCACACTTGTACGCACTCATCCCCCCTCACACCTGTACGCTCTCAGCCCCATCACACCTGTACGCACTCATCCCCCCTCACACCTGTACGCTCTCAGCCCCCCTCACACCTGTACACACTCATCCCCCATCACACCTGTACGCACTCATCCCCCCTCACACCTGTACGCTCTCAGCCCCATCACACCTGTACGCACTCATCCCCCTCACACCTGTACGCACTCATCCCCCCCTCACACCTGTACGCACTCATTCCCCCTCACACCTGTACGCTCTCAGCCCTATCACACCTTTACGCACTCATCCCCCCTCACACCTGTACGCTCTCAGCCCCCCTCACACTTGTATGCACTCATCCCCCCTCACACCTGTACGCTCTCAGCCCCATCACACCTGTACGCACTCATCCCCCATCACACCTGTACGCTCTCAGCCCCATCACACCTGTACGCACTCATCCCCCCTCACACCTGTACGCTCTCAGCCCCCCTCACACCCGTACGCACTCATCCCCCATCACACCTGTACGCTCTCAGCCCCATCACACCTGTACGCTCTCAGCCCCATCACACCTGTACGCTCTCAGCCCCATCACACCTGTACGCTCTCAGCCCCCATCACACCTGTACGCTCTCAGCCCCATCACACCTGTACGCTCTCAGCCCCATCACACCTGTACGCACTCATCCCCCCTCACACCTGTACGCTCTCAGCCCCCCTCACACTTGTACGCACTCATCCCCCCTCACACCTGTACGCTCTCAGCCCCATCACACCTGTACGCACTCATCCCCCCTCACACCTGTACGCTCTCAGCCCCCCTCACACCTGTACACACTCATCCCCCATCACACCTGTACGCACTCATCCCCCCTCACACCTGTACGCTCTCAGCCCCATCACACCTGTACGCACTCATCCCCCTCACACCTGTACGCACTCATCCCCCCTCACACCTGTACGCACTCATTCCCCCTCACACCTGTACGCTCTCAGCCCTATCACACCTTTACGCACTCATCCCCCCTCACACCTGTACGCTCTCAGCCCCCCTCACACTTGTATGCACTCATCCCCCCTCACACCTGTACGCTCTCAGCCCCATCACACCTGTACGAACTCATCCCCCCTCACACCTGTACGCTCTCAGCCCCCCTCACACCTGTACGCACTCATCCCCCATCACACCTGTACGCTCTCAGCCCCATCACACCTGTACGCACTCATCCCCCCTCACACCTGTACGCTCTCAACCCCCCTTACACCCGTACGCACTCATCCCCCATCACACCTGTACGCTCTCAGCCCCATCACACCTGTACGCTCTCAGCCCCATCACACCTGTACGCTCTCAGCCCCATCACACCTGTACGCTCTCAGCCCCCATCACACCTGTACGCTCTCAGCTCCATCACACCTGTACGCTCTCAGCCCCATCACACCTGTACGCACTCATCCCCCCTCACACCTGTACGCTCTCAGCCCCCCTCACACTTGTACGCACTCATCCCCCATCACACCTGTACGCTCTCAGCCCCATCACACCTGTATGCACTCATCCCCCCTCACACCTGTACGCTCTCAGCCCCATCACACCTGTACGCACTCATCCCCCCTCACACCTGTACGCTCTCAGCCCCCCTCACACCCGTACGCACTCATCCCCCATCACACCTGTACGCTCTCAGCCCCATCACACCTGTACGCTCTCAGCCCCATCACACCTGTACGCTCTCAGCCCCATCACACCTGTACGCACTCATCCCCCCTCACACCTGTACGCTCTCAGCCCCCCTCACACTTGTACGCACTCATCCCCCATCACACCTGTACGCTCTCAGCCCCATCACACCTGTACGCACTCATCCCCCCTCACACCTGTACGCTCTCAGCCCCCCCTCCCACACCCGTACGCACTCATACCCCATTACACCTGTATGCTCTCAGCCCCATCACACCTGTACACTCTCAGCCCCATCACACCTGTACACTCTCAGCCCCATCACACCTGTACGCTCTCAGCCCCATCAAACCTGTACGCTCTCAGCCCCCATCACACCTGTACGCTCTCAGCCCCATCACACCTGTACGCTCTCAGCCCCCATCACACCTGTACGCTCTCAGCCCCATCACATCTGTACGCTCTCAGCTCCATCACACCTGTACGCTCTCAGCCCCATCACACCTGTATGCTCTCAGCCCCCATCACACCTGTACGCTCTCAGCCCCATCACATCTGTATGCTCTCAGCTCCATCACACCTGTACGCTCTCAGCCCCATCACACCTGTACGCTCTCAGCCCCATCACACCTGTACGCTCTCAGCCCCATCACACCTGTACGCTCTCAGCCCCCATCACACCTGTACACTCTCAGCCCCCATCACACCTGTACGCTCTCAGCCCCCATCACACCTGTACACTCTCAGCCCCCATCACACCTGTACACTCTCAGCCCCATCACACCTGTATGCTCTCAGCCCCCCTCACACCTGTACGCTCTCAGCCCCCATCACACCTGTACGCTCTTAGCCCCATCACATCTATACGCTCTTAGCTCCCATCACACCTGTACGCTCTCAGCTCCATCACACCTGTACGCTCTCAGCCCCCATCACACCTGTACGCTCTCAGCCCCCATCACACCTGTACGCTCTCAGCCCCATCACATCTGTATGCTCTCAGCTCCATCACACCTGTACGCACTCATCCCCCCTCACACCTGTACGCTCTCAGCCCCATCACACCTGTACGCTCTCAGCCCCATCACACCTGTACGCTCTCAGCCCCCATCACACCTGTACGCTCTCAGCCCCATCACACCTGTACGCTCTCAGCCCCCATCACACCTGTACGCTCTCAGCTCCATCACACCTGTACGCTCTCAGCCCCCTCACACCTGTACGCTCTCAGCCCCATCACACCTGTACGCTCTCAGCCCCCATCACACCTGTACGCTCTCAGACCCATCACATCTGTATGCTCTCAGCCCCATCACACCTGTACGCTCTCAGCCCCATCACACCTGTATGCTCTCAGCCCCATCACATCTGTATGCTCTCAGCTCCATCACACCTGTACGCTCTCAGCCCCATCACACCTGTACGCTCTCAGCCACATCACACCTGTACGCTCTCAGCCCCATCACACCTGTACGCTCTCAGCCCCCATCACACCTGTACGCTCTCAGCCCCATCACATCTGTATGCTCTCAGCTCCATCACACCTGTACGCTCTCAGCACCACTCACATGTGTATATATGACATGCACGTACACACACACAGGCATGTATACACACACAAGACATGTACACATACAGAGACATGTACACAAACAGGCATGTATACACACTCACAGGCATGTACACCCACAGGCATGTACAAACACAAGTACACACAGAGACATGTGCCTGCATGGGTTTCCTCCGGGTACTCCGGTTTCCTCCCACACTCCAAAGACATGCTGGTAGGTTAATTGGATCCTGTCTAAATTGTCCCTAGTATGTATGAATGTGAGTTAGGGATCTTAGATTGTAAGCTCCTTGAGGGTGTAGGGACTGATGTGAATGTACAATGTATATGTAAAGTGCTGCGTAAATTGATGGTGCTATATAAGTACCTGAAATAAAATAAAATAAATAAATAAGACATGTACACACACAGAGACATGTACACAGTCACACACACACAGAAATGTACACCCCCCCCCCCCCCCCCCCTTGCACAAAAGCCCTTACTTGTAAGGTGGTCCTAGTCCCAGCTCTTGTTTCCATATGCAGGGGGTTGTACATGCAGGAAATGGCCAGAGGTGGCAGCAAAGAGCCCGATGTCAGCTCATGACAGAGCAGCAGCCTGCCGACTCACACACATACAGGAGCATCCACGGAGCTCCTCTGCTCCCGCACCTGCCTTCTCACATCCCTACCAGTCGGCTGGGCCCATCCAGACGCTGGGGCCCCTTACAAGTGTATATTGTATGGCGGCCCTGGATGCCCCCCCCCCCCCCCCGCAAAAAAAAAAAAAAAATTCAACCTGCCGTTACTTTTTAACCACTTGCTTACAGGGCACTGAAACCCCCTCCTATCCAGACCAACCAGCGCTGATGCACTTTAAATGACAATTGCGCGGTCATACAACACTGTACCCAAATGAAATTTTTATCATTTTTTTCCCACAAATAGAGCTTTCTTTTGGTGGTATTTGATCACCTCTGCAATGTTTACTTTTTGTTAAAAAAATGTAAAAATCTGAATTTTTTAAAATAATTTTTTAAAATTTTTATATATTTTGTTATAAAAAATTTAAAAAGGGTCATTTTTCTCCTTCATTGATGTACGCTAATGAGGCGGCAGTGATGGGCACTGATAGGCGGCAGTGATGGGCACAGATGGGTGGCAGTGATGGGCACTGATGGGTGGCAGTGATGGGCACTGATAGGTGGCAGTGATGGGCACAGAAGGGTGGCAGTGATGGGCACTGATGGGTGGCAGTGATGGGCACTGATGGGTGGCAGTGATGGGCAGCACTGCCAGGTGGCACTGATTGGCACTACAGGTGGGCATTGATAGGTGGCACTTGTGGGCATTGATAGGTGGCACTTGTGGGCACTGTTAGATGGCACTGTGGGCACTATTAGGTGGCACTGTGGGCACTGTTAGGTAGCAGTATTGGCACTGTTATATGGCACTATTAGGTGGCACTGATGAGGCAGATGTGCCTCTTCCACTTGGGGACCAATGTCCCTCATATCCGAGCTGGTGATCGCTTTTTTTTCTACTCACGCTGTCAGCGTGAGTAGAAAAAAAAACGATTTCCGATCTTTTGTTTAGATCATGTGATCAGCTGTCATTGGCTGACAGCTGATCACATGGTAAGGGGCCAGGACCGGCCCCTTACTCGGATCGGTGATCAGCCGAGTCTCAGTGACTCGGTGATCACAGCGTGCTCGGCGCGCGCCCTGCAGGGCACGTGCAGGGAGCGTGCACAGGGGAGGCCGTCATATGACGGCCTCCCGGGAATTCAGGTCCGCACTGTGGCCGTCATTCAGCCATAGCGCGGATGTGTAGTGGTTAAGGAGGAGACTTGCAGCAACAACAAAAGAATCTGTTTAACCCAATTAACCTATAAAGGCCCTATCAAGAAGACAATAAACAGCAAAGGGGTTGAATGCCCAAAGAAACAAAGTACAGTTTTCTAACTGATCCTAATCTCACTGTCCTTTCCCTATAGCAGCTTCCAAATTACAGACAATATGGCTTTTCTGTGCCCACTCTTTTATAGTGAGGAGGCTTGCTTATATAAAAGCTCCTTTATTGGCCCTGCTAAGCCGGCTGGCCATAGTTCAAAGGTCATGCAGGGCATTATAGGTAAAAAAAAATTCTCTCAAATTTGCATAAATCTGGTACATAAATTCACTAGGACTGCACATTTCAAATCTATGGGATTTACCTCAAACCCATGGTAGCAATGGAACCTGATTCACACTTGTGCAGGTTGCAGTTTACATATTGCAGGTGCATTTTGCCTTTTTCCAATACACATCTTTAAACCATTGAAGTCTATGGAACCAAAAACAAAAAAAAAAAAAACCCTGTCCCTTTCCATAAAATGCACAGATGTGAACTATATCCATAGGAACCCATGTTAAATGGACTGTAGTGTGTTTCTGCAAAACTGAAAATGCACTAAAAAATGCATAGGTTTGAACCAGGCCTTATCCCTACTTTAACCACTTGCCGCCCACCACATAGCAGAATGACGGCGGCAAAATGGTTTCAATATCCTGACTGGGCTTCATATGACGTCCGCAGGATATTGAGGCGCGCATCGCGCCGATCGTCATTGCGGGGTGTCAGTCTGACACCCCGCAACACCGATCTAAGTAAAGAGTCTCTGATGCAGACTCTTTACCACATGATCAGCCGTGTCCAATCACGGCTGATCATGATGTAAATAGGAAGAGCCGGTGATCAGCTTTTCCTCACTCGCGTCTGACAGACACGAGTAGAGGAGAGCCGATCGGCTGCTCTTCTGACGGGGGGGGGGTCTGTGCTGATTGTTTATCAGCACAGCCCCTCTCGGATCCCACCCAGGACCACCAGGGAAGCCGCCCAGGACCAACAGGGAAGCCGCCCAGGACCACCAGGGAAGCCATCCACACTGGACCACCAGGTTATGTCCCCTAGACCCCCAGGGAAATACTAATCTGTGCTCAGGCAGCTGCCAATCAATGCCCAGGCAGCTGCCAATCAGTGCCCACTCACAATGTGTACCACTGCCAGTGCCACCAGGGATGCCTATCAGTGCTGCGTATCAGTGCCACGTATCAGTGCGCATCAGTGCCCATCAGTGCCGCCTATCAGTGCCCATCAGTGCCACCCATAAGAACCCATCTTTGCAGCCTTTCAGTGTCCATCAGCGTTGCCTATCAGTGCCCACCAGTGCCACCCATGAGTTCCCATCAGTGCCGCCTATCAATGCCCATCAGTGCTGCATATCAGTGCCACCTACCAGTGCCCATCAGTGCCGCAAATAAGTGCCCATCGTCAGTGCCCGTCTGTGCTCGCTCATTGGAGCCACCTCATCTATGCCGCCTTATCAGTGCCTGTCAGTGCCGCCTTATCAGTGCCCATCAGTGAAAGAGAAAACTTACTTATTTACCAATTTTTTTAACAGAAACAAAAGCAAAACTTTTATTTTTTTTCAAAATTTTTGGTCTTTTTTTATTTGTTTAGCAAAAAATAAAAACCGCAGAGGTGATCAAATACCACCAAAAGAAAGCTCTATTTGTGGGAACAAAATGATAAAAATTTAGTTTGGGTACAGTGTTGTATGACCGCGAAATTGTCATTCAAACTGCGACAGCGCTGAAAATTGGTCTGGGCAGGAAGGTGTATAAGTGCCCTGTATTGAAGTGGTTATTAATGAATTTTAATAGAACTTGGAACATAAAGTGTAAAATTTATATTAAAAATCACTTGTGGTACACCTAATTGTTTACATTCTATAAATGTTTGGATGTTATCACACAATGAAACAAAAACACTATAATGCAATAATTCAACTCAATGTCAGTTACATCTTTTGAGTTACAATAAACTATATTGTTCTCTTTTTTCCTAAATGTATTTTATAAATGTACCACTAGATGGTGCCATTTAGCTGCTTAGAAAGCTAGGTTTGTAAGTCACACGTTACTAAATTACATTGTTTCAATATTCATCTTGTGTTTAGATCTACAATACTAGAGGTAGTAGGAATTCGGTGAAATACAAGATAAGACTTTTTTGTTTTGGCAAACACACTGATGGTGTTTTCAATAATTTAACAGGAGAGGCATCAGCACAAGGACACATCCCTCTGATTGTAAGTTAAAGAAGTCCAGCCTGGGCTCGTTTTCCCCTATGGGTCACCAGAGTACAATTTTGCACTCCTGTGACCTGTTTTCAGCAGAGAGCGGTCTGAAGTCCGCTCTCCGCTGACATCACTGGAATCAGTCCAGGCACTGCGTTATCACGACAATAAAGTCTGGATCCGCCAGGTACCTGGACTGATGGCAGTCTCAGCCTCTCAGCGAGCCGCTGAGATCCTGAGATGGCCCCTCCTCGCCCCTCCACAGTTCAGTGCTCCAATGAGCATGGAGGAGCAGAGAGGAGAGCTGCTGACTGACTGATGTCTCCGTTCCCAGTGGAAGCCTGTTTAGGGGAAACGCGTCGGGTGGAGCTAGAGGCTGTGACGCCATCACGTTTGTCTGGTCTTTCTCCATGCAGTCAGCCGGTTTGCTCCCGCTCTGCATGTATGCTGATTTTTAGATAATTTTTATCTGGTTCCCATTTTTTATCTGAGTTCCGTTTGGTGTATACTTGGGAGTTTTTTGATTTGTAGTTCCTGATGTGCAGTGGAGTGTTGCTGTGAACATTTGCAGTGGAAAGAATTGTTTTAAAGTGACTGTGAAAAAAATGTTTAATAAATCTATAAAACACATTTGCACTATGGAGCCCTTTTCGTTTTATTCCCACTGAGGTGTATCTTCTGTATGGATGAACTAATATTTTGAAACCGGATACATTGTATCAGTGAGGATAGATCTGCCTGTGTATTGGAGCGCAGTGGCTGAGGAAATCTCCCAGGAAAACGCCCAGATCTGCCTGTGAATTGGAGCACAGTGGCTGAGGAAATCTCCCAGGAAAACGCCCAGGTGATAATCTAAGGCCGGTGTCTTGCCGAGAATGTTCCCTCGGCGGATAAGTTCCCCCCCTGTACTGCGCAGGCGCAGCGCCTGCGCAGTACATACTACTCTCAGCCGCCGGAGATAGCCGAAGCTCAAATGCTTCAATCAGCTGTACATGGCGCCTGAGCTCTGGGTCCAGGTTCCTTCCCCACCATCCAAGTGGACCTAGAGGGGAATCTAAAAGTGCCGAGTGCAGCGAGGCCGTGCCCGAAGCGTGGCGAGCGAAGCGAGCCCGCGAGGGGCCCTCTTACAGGTGCCGTGTACAGCTGATTTTCAGCTGTTCTGCTTCGGCTATTTCCGCCGATACCTACTGCGCAGGCGCAGTACAGGGGGGAACTTATACGCCGAGCGGAACTTTCTCGGCAGAACACCGGCAGGCTAATGCAACATGCTCATCTGATCTCACTAACCTGAGATCCATCTGATCCGGTAAGCGGCCTTTTTTACCATATTTGTGAAAAGGAGGAATATCAGTGTGTCTCTTTCTATAAAGAAGATTGGTGCTAATATCAACCTAGCATATTTCCATCAAGGACTGATCATTGTTTCTACATCTAAGATGTTCAAGGAGAATAAGTATCCCACTGATAAACATTTTTAGCACTAATTTGGATATGTATGGTGTTCACCACATTGTTGCGAATTGATAGTCACAAGTAACATTGTTAATAGCAACATATGTTTCAGGGTGCTCACTACATTGTTGCGGATTGATTTTCATAAGTAACATTGTAATTAATAACACATGTTTTGTTTCACTGTTGAACACGTGGTGTGAGTATAGGATTTAAATGTTCCTAATATAGAAAAATAAGTCAATTTCACGATTTTTAAAATATATGTCTATAGTAATAACGTTTTTCATGAGTTTTTGGCCGGATTGAAATGGCTTTAAGTGTGGTATACCAATAGTAGTCATAACTATCGGGATCACTTATATTTAATACACACTAAGATATGATGCGCGCTGGTTACACTATTTACTATTTATTTTTTGGGTCTTTTGTATTTATGGACTAACACGAGCAGCAGCACAATTTTTTTATTTTTTTGTATGGTTAGCGCAAAATCACATTTCTTTAAGTATAAAACTGCAATATCCCCCAAACCCATACTTCTCTTTTAAGTCCTCTGTGTTGATTTTTCTGTTTTTAAATTTTGCTGCACTTCGTTTTTAAAGTTTTTTTTTATAATTTTAGGGTCCATTTATGGTAGCTGAAGTCTTGCCCCACCACTAGTCAATTTGGGACTCCTATCATCTATGGTTCCAGAGATACAGGGCTCCTTGCATAGCCTGTCAGAAGCTAAATACAGTGGAACCTCGGATTACAAGCATACTTTGTTCAAGGATTATGCTCGTAATCCAAAGTACTCGCATATCAAAGCGAGTTTTCCCATTGAAGTCAATGGAAAGGAAAATAATTTGTTCCGCATTGACTTCAATGGGATGCAATACCGCATGCGGCCAAAGGCAGGGGGCGCCAGAGAGCCTCGGAAATGGCCGAAAAGGCCAGAGGACGCTTTGGCTGACCTAGGCAAACCTCAGAAAGACTTCCTATCCGAGATTTGCCGAGGTCACCCGTGCTGTCCTCGGGCCTTTCCGTGCATTTCTGAACGGCGCCGATCAGCTGCGATCTGCGATGTTCGGCTGGGGCGCCCCCCCACCTCAGGCCAAAAACGGTACTGCATACTGCTTTGGCCTGAATCGTGCTCGTTTTGCGAGACGTCACTCGAAACCGAGTTACGATTTTTAAAAACACAGTGCTCGTATTGCGAAATGCTCGTTAACTGCGTTACTCGCAATCCGAGGTTCCACTGTACAGAGCAGCCAGTTTAAATACAAGCTGGCTATATATTATTATGCTATATGTTATAAGATGATAATTTATTATTTATCTATTTACTATGAAATTACTGGCTTGAAGTTATAACTTTAAACTTCAGTAATTTGTCTGTTAAGCCACCTGCTTGAGTACAGTTTTTGAAAATATATTAAATTACCTTACAAAGAATATATAATAATTATTTGTATATTACTTATGGTAATTAACCCCTTGCCCCCCAGGCCAATTCTGACACTTCTCTCCTACATGTAAAAGTCATAATTTTTTTTGCTAGAAAATTACTCAGAACCCCCAAATATTATATATATTGTTTTAGCAGACACCCTGGGGAATAAAATGGTGATCATTGCAACTTTTTATGTTACATGGTATTTGCGCAGCAATTTTTCGAACGCATTTTTTTTTTGTATACTATGAAAGATATCAGTATTTAAAAATCTCCACAGGCAACGCTTTACATTTTTTTACAGTTTACATGTTTAGAGTTACAGAGGAGGTTTAGTGCTAGAATTATTGCTCTTGCTCTAACGTTTGCCGCGTATGTTACCTGTGTGTGTATCTGGCTCTGATACCAGCCACTGACCTCACCGCACATCTCTGCCATATAGTGAAGTCGGTGTTGAGTTATTTACCTTAAGGTCATCACAGAGAGAGGACAAGAGGGCACTCTTTACGTCCAGAGGAAAAGAGATTTAACCTCCAAATACGGAAACGTTTCTTCGCAGTAAGAGCTGTGAAAATTGAATATAGACTCCCTCAAGAGCTGGTTCTGGCCAGCTCAGTAGATTGCTTTAAGAAAGGCCTGGATTCTTTCCTAAATATACATAATATAACTGGGTACTAATATTTATAGGTAAAGTTGATCCAGGGATTATCTGAATGCCTCTTGAGGGGGATCAGGAAAGATTTTTTTCCCCTGCTAAAGCAAATTGGATCATGCTTTATTGGGGTTTTTTTTTTTCCTCTGGATCAAATGTGGGTATCAGATAGTATATATGGAGGCGTGTGTTTTTTTTTGTGGGGCTCTAAGGCAGCTGGGGCTGATCCTTCAACCCGCGCTGCTCCACACCTGCCCGGCTGCCTATTCGAGTCAGCAGTCCGCATGACTGTGAAAAAGAAGGACGGAGCTCCAATCTCTTGATGCTGCCTGGCTGACCCCCGTGACTGGAGACAAAGTAAGTGCCCCCCCCCTCCCCCCCGTGTGCCTGGATAGGAGGAGCGGGGCAATTAGAGGAATTGAGCTTTCTATACTCCACCATGCAGCCACTGAATGCATGCAGGAGAGAGAGAGGAGGAGAATCAAGCATTCAGTGGCTGCATGAAGGAATATGGAAAGCTCAATTCCTCTATATCAGTAATGCCCAACCTTGGCACCCCAGATGTTTTGGAACTACATTCCCATGATGCTCCACTACACTGCAGAGTGCATAAATAAATGCAAAAAGTGCTTAGTGCTCCATAATAGACATCACAGATGCCCTAATACATAATCACAAAATGATAGGTGAAAAAGTCTCATATAACAATTCAAATCTGTGCGTGTAGATGGTGTCCAAATGTGGTGTCATCCATCATGCTCATACATCCTAGGTGCTGCAAACCATGCTCCGGTGCACTTCAGTGGTCCCCCTAGGCTAATATGTTCACCTCTGACCAGCTCTTAGCCAGCGTGGTTTACGTGAAATAGTGGGCATGGCTTAAATGGGCGTGGCTCAAAGGGGGTGTGGTTAGAGTCTGAGATGGATGAGGGTTGGAGAGGGAAAGGGGGAGAGAGGAATGGAGGGACAGCAGGCCCAGATCCTACACAACAATAGAAATATGTGTATTCTAGAAAGTTTAACAATCAGCACATAAAGATACTCCAAACACCTGGTGTTAGCGCTTCAATCATCCCGGCACCATGATTGTTATGGTGTCGGGATGATTGAAGTGCATTATTTCTATTATTACATTGTAATATAAAATTAAATCATTCTACTCACCATAGCCAAATCAGTGGGATCCCTGAGCGTGTCACTAGCGACGTCGCCTGCCACCAGCAGAGTCCTTCCTTGCATCAGGTGCCCCCAGCAGAGTCTGTCCTTGCATCAGGTGTCCCCAGCAGAGTCCGTCCTTGCATCAGGTGTCCCCAGCAGAGTCTGTCCTTGTATCAGGTGCCTCCAGCAGAGTCCCTCCTTGCATCAGGTGCCACCAGCAGAGTCAGTCTTTACACCAGTGTTCCCAGCCTCAGTCCTTAAATCAGTGTCCCAGGCAGAGCCATAGTTACCCTCTCCCCCTGTACATAGTTTCCCCTCTCCCCCTAGTTACCCCCCTGTACATAGTTACCCCCACTGTACATAGTATCCCCCCTGTACATAGTTACCCCCACTGTACATAGTACCCCCTCCTGTACATAGTTAACCCCCCCTCCTGTAAATAGTTAACCCCCACTCCTGTATATAGTTAACCCTCCCCCCTCCTGTATATAGTTAACCCCCCTCCTGTATATAGTTAACCCTCCCCCTCCTGTATATAGTTAACCCTCCCCCTCCTGTATATAGTTAATCCCCCTCCTCCTGTATATAGTTAACCCCCCTCCTACTGTATATAGCTACCCCCCCTCCTCCTGTATATAGCTAACCCCCCTCCTCCTGTATATAGTTACCCCCCCTCCTCCTGTATATAGTTAACCCCCCTCCTGTACATTAAAGGTAAATTGCTGCAGAGACAAGAGCCAGTGGCATCACTACAGCTGGTGTCACCCGGTGCGTAAAAAAATTGGTTTCCCCCCTCCACCAACTAGGGTCCCCCTTTAGTACAGCCCCCCCTCCCTCAGTAAAGACCCCCCCACTAAGTACAGACCGCCCCTCCAGCAGTATAGATCCTCCTCCCCCAGTACAGACCTCCCCACTAAGTACAGACCCCCTCCATCAGTTTAGACCCCCCACAGTACAGACCCCTCTCCCTCAATACAGACCCCCCTCAGTGCGGTCCCCCCATTTATCAGTATAGACCCCCTCAGTGCAGACCCCCCTCCATCAGTGCAGACCCCCTCAGTGCAGACCCCCTCCATCAGTGCAGACCCCCCTCAGTGCAGACCCCCCTCCATCAGTGCAGGCCCCCCTCAGTGCAGACCCCCCTCTATAAGTGCAGACCCCCCTCTATCAGTGCAGACCTCCCTCTATCAGTGCAGACCCCCCCTCTATTAGTGCAGACCCCCCCTCTATTAGTGCAGACCCCCCTCAGTGCAGACCCCCCCTCTATCAGTGCAGACCCCCCACTATTAGTGCAGAACCCCCTCAGTGCAGCCCCCCCTTTATTAGTGCAGGTCCCCTCAGTTCAGACCACCCCCTCTATTAGTGCAGACCCCCCTCAGTGCAGACCCCCCTCTATTAGTGCAGAACCCCCTCAGTGCAGACCCCCCCTCTATTAGTGCAGGCCCCCCTCAGTGCAGACCCCCCTCTATTAGTGCAGACCCCCCTCAGTGCAAACCCCCCCTCTATTAGTGCAGACCCCCCTCAGTGCAGCCCCCCCTCAGTGCAGCCCCCCTCAGTGCAGACCCCCCTCTATTAGTGCAGACCCCCCTCAGTGCAGCCCCCCCCTCTATTAGTGCAGACCCCCCTCTATTAGTGCAGACCCCCCATCTATCAGTGCAGACCCCCATCTATCAGTGCAGACCCCCCTCTATTAGTGCAGAACCCCCTCAGTGCAGCCCCCCCTCTATTAGTGCAGGCCCCCCTCAGTGCAGACCACCCCCTTCATCAGTGCCAGTGCCAGTGCAGACCCTCCCCTCCCATAACGTCCCCCACCACACGTCCAGGAACTCCAGGAGCGGCCGGTGTTCTGCCGAGAAAGTTCCCCTCGGCAAGTAAGGACCCCCCTGTACTGCGCAGGGGGGTCCTTACTTGCCGAGGGGAAGAGGAGAGGTTCAATGGAGAGGGAAGGGGCCGATCCGTGCAGCTAAAGAAGCCGATTCATTGGCTGCACGGATCGAGCCCCCTTCCTCTCTCCACTGAACACTAGGGGGAAGATCTAGCAGCGGCGTCGGCGGCCATTTTGCTGGAGCCAGCTGCTCCAAAAATTCAAAACCCAACATTCCCGATTTTCCTGATGGAAATCCCGATTCGGGACAGCCTCCGATCGGGGCGAGGGTCCCAAAATCGGGATTGTTGGCAAATATGTCAGTGACACCCCGCCTCATTCTCCCAAGGCACAGGGAAAATTCCTAGAGGGGTTGCCACCTTGCTGGGTTCCAGATGTTTTATTGGCGGCATATGTTTGATGGGTGAGGACGGTGCTCTGGAAGTGGTGCTGATGAACTGTGTGGTAAATCTGTGCATCTTTCTGCAGCCATTTTTATCGCTTGAATTTGTTTTCCAATTATGGGCGCAAGTAGGGCCTCATGTCTAAGTTTTGCCTAAGGCCTCACAAAGCCTAGAGCCACCTCTGCGGACCTGCACCACCAGCAGCCTGTTCAATATCTTTCTCAGGACTTAAAGCAATGGATCCTAATAGCAGGTTCACCCAGTACAAGTTTTATTTCCAGGAGATGTCTTCATATTGAGGCTAACAGGCAAACCAACAGGAAAACTCCATTCAGACTAATTATACAGCAATCTTTCCCAGGATGCCCCACACTGAAAGGGCTGTAATTACCCCACTGTCTATGTTATATCCCACTCATTATTCTGGGAACTGCACTGCCTATACTATACTACAGGGTTCCCAACCCTAACTACAGCAACGTTTAGTAGCCAAGTTAGAAAATTACACTGGGCACCTCTGTGCCGCTTCAGTGATACCAGCCAGCTGATTATTTCTGGAGGGAGAGGGAGTTTACACTTTTTTTTTAATCCGTCACTAGATTTGAAACAGTTTAAGCCAATGTTTGCAACTGGAAAATTTGACAGATTAATTAAAAGCTTACTGTAATAGTGACATTTGATAGCTTTCCATGCTCTCCTGTTGCATATTTACCTTTTTCTCAGCAGGAGCGCAAGAGACTACAGTTCCGGCGCCTCCAGCACTGAATGTATGTAATAGCAAAGGGTGCTGGGGTGTGCTGGAGGGTCTATTGATGCTGGCTGCTGGGAGATCTATTGTTGCTGGTGGGGTCTATTGTTGCTAGGGTGAATCTACTGTTGCTTGGGGGTATATTGTTGCTGGGGGATCTTTTGTTGCTTGTTGCAGAGGCATAGTTGCCAACATTGTAAAAAAAATTTTAGGGACACTTTTTTGGCTGTAGGCGGAGTCGCATTATAATTAGGGGGTGGGGCATGCATTTGTAGGTGTGGCACAGGGTAAGAAGTAAAAATGTGACGCACCCAAAATTGGTGTGGTTTATGCAAAATAGTGGGCGTGGCTTAAACGGACATGGCTCGAAGGGGGTGTGGTTAGAGTCTGAGATGAATGAGGGATGGAGGGGGAAAGGAGGGGAAGAGGGATGGAGGGACAGCAGCCCCAGATCCTACACCACAACAGAAATATGTGTATTGCAGAGTTTAACAATCAGCAGATAAAGATACTCCAAACACCTGGTGTTAGCGCTTCAATCAACCCGGCACCATGGTTGTTATGGTGTCAGGATGATTGAAGCGCATTATTTCTATTATTACATTGTAATATAAAATGAAATAATTCAACTCACCATAATGCAGAATCAGTGGGACCCCTGAGCGTGTCACCTGCCACGTCGCCTGCCACCAGATGCCATCAGGTGCCCCCAGCAGAGTCCGTCCTTGCATCAGGTGCCCCCAGCAGAGTCCCTCCTTACATCAGGTGCCCCAGCAGAGTCCCTCCTTGCATCAGGTGCCCCCAGCAGCAGTGGTGTAGCGTGGGTTGTCAGCGCCCGATGAAAGGCAAGAAATTTGGGCCCCCTAACCTACAGACTTTTAGCACTCCCTGAGTACCTTCCCTTCATACAATAGTACTTACCAGCCTGATTCCTACACTGACCTACCTGATTCCTATACTGACCTCTACACTGACCTACATGATTCCTAGACTGACCATTACACCCACCTATCTGTCCACTACACTGACCTACCTGATTCCTATACTGACCTACCTGTCCACTACACTACACTGATTACCACTACACCACCCACTACACTACGCTAATTACTACAACACCCACTACACTAAATTACCCACCACACTACACTGATTACTACAACACCCACTACACTACACTGATTACTACAACACCCACTACACTACAACGGTTACTACAACACCCACTACACCGATTACTACAACACCCACTACACTATGCTGATTACTACAACACCCACTACACTGATTATTACAACACCCACTACACTGATTACTGCAACACTCACTATACTGATTACTACAACACCCACTACACTACTTACTACAATACCCACTACACTACTTACTACAATACCCACTACACTAACTACTGCCTGGTGGAACATGGAAGGGCACCAGCAACATGCTGGTGAGGATGGAAACCCAGTCTGGAGGTCACATGTAGCAGCCGTGTCCAGAAGATCTTCCTGGGACAAAAGCAAAATCCAGGGAAAATAATCGGGACAAGCTTAAATCGGGATGAGGGTCCAAAAATCTGGATTGTCCCGGGAAAATCAGGACTGTTGGCAAGCATGAAAACGGTTGCAGCCAGACTCAGCGGAGGGAGATTTTTGCAGCATATTTGGCAAGTACAAAATCACAGTATATATAAAATGATATGCAAAGTGGTTGGAGGGAAGCTTCAGAATGGCGAAGATATTTTTATTACAAATTATGTGAGCAGACTGCAGTTCCTCTTTAAGCTTCATAGCACACCTCCCAACATTTTGCAATGGGAATGAGGGACACCTACTAGCAAACGTATGTAGGCATAGGACTGATCTGTAGAACTACAATATTGCTACACAATGGCATTGCATCATCCGGCATGGTCTGGGGTCCCTGATACTAGTAACACCAGGAGACACGTTCTCTGTAGAACTACAAGAGCCAGCATTCACCGGGGTACTTGGTAAACGTTGCCACATTTACAGATATCTAGTCTATAGAACTACAAGAACCAGCATGATCTAGGGTTCTTGGTATAAGAGACAGCATCCAAAGAAAACTAGTCTATACAACTACAAGAGCCAGAATGCATTAGGGTACTTGGTATAATTAGAGCATTTACAGATAACTAGGCTGAAGAACTACAAGAGCCAGCACGCCTTGTTTGCTATATAATGACATTGCATTACTCAGCTTGGTCTAGGGTCCCTGATACTAGTGACACCAGGAGATTAGTGGTCTGTAGAACTACAAGATCCAGCATGCACTGGAGTACTTGGTACAAACTAGGGTGACAAACTACAAGAGCCAGCATGCACTGGAGTACTTGGTACAAACTAGGGTGACAAACTACAAGAGCCAGGATGCCTTGTTTGCTATATAATGACATTGTATTACCCAGCATGGTCTGTGGTCCCTGGTACAGGTGACAGCAGGAGATAAATGGGATAAAGAACTGCAAGAGCCAGCATGCACTGGCTTTATATAGCAAACAACCCATCCTGGCTCTTGTAGTTCTTCAGCCTTGTTATCTGTAAATGCTGCAATCATACCAACATACCAAGTACCCCGGTGAATGCTGGCTCTTGTAGTTCTACAGACAATGTGTCTCCTGGTGTTAGTAGTATCAGGGACCCCAGATCATTCTGGATGATGCAATGTCATTATATAGCAAACAAGGCATCTTGGCCCTTGTAGTTCCTCAGCCTAGTTATCTGTAAATGCTGTAAACATACCAAGTCCCCCAGTGCATGCTGGCTCTTGTAGTTCTAGAGACCACTTATCTCCTGGTGTCACTAGTATCAGGGACCCTAGACCATGCTGGGTGATGCAATGTCATTATATAGCAAACAAGTCATGCTGGTTCTTGTAGTTCTTCAAACCACTTACTGTATCTAATGGTGTCTATGCTGGATGAAATGCTATTTTGGTATAAAAACAAGCCAGGCATGCTGGCTCTTGTGGTTCCTCAGTAAATTGGTTTACACCCAGGGCAGGCACAAATAATAAAGCCATGCGCATAAATATAACAATCTCAGGCAAACATCTCAGAGTAACCCCTTAATAAATCACCTTGGAATTACATGGCATTAACAATAAAAAAACAAGTACCGTATTTATCGGCGTATAACACGCACTTTTTTCCCCTTAAAATCAGGGGAAAGTCGCAGGTGCGTGTTATACGCCGATCCCCTGCGATCCCGAGCTGTCAAAGTGTCAAAATCGCAGACCGCGATTTGAAAATGGCGCCGCCGGCGCCGAAATTCACAGAGCCGATCCTCGGCTCTTTCCGGCGGCTCTCGTTTACTTTCGGCTCCAGTCGTAGTCCCGAGCGGAGCTATCCGAACCTACTCGGATAGCTCCGCTCGGGACTACGAGTGGAACCGAAAGTGAACGAGAGCCGCCGGAAAGAGCCGAGGATCGGCTCTGTGTATATCGGCGCCGGCGGCGCCATTTTCAAATCGCGGTCGGCGATTTTGAAGCCCACAAAGCAGGGACAGGGGATCGAAGCCTGCACTGGGGCAAGGCTGCACTGGGGAAGGCTGCACTGGGGAAGGCTGCACTGGGGAAGGCTGCACTGAGAAGGCTGCATTGGGGAAGGCTGCACTGACATGGCTGCACTGGGGAAGGCTGCACTGACAAGGCTGCACTGACATGGCTGCACTGACATGGCTGCACTGACAAGGCTGCACTGGGGAAGGCTGCACTGACAAGGCTGCACTGGGGAAGGCTGCACAGACAAGGCTGCACTGACATGGCTGCACTGACATGGCTGCACTGACAAGGCTGCACTGGGGAAGGCTGCACTGACATGGCTGCACTGGGGCAAGGCTGCACTGAGAAGGCTGCAATGATCGGCATTTAAATGTAAGTTTTTTTCCCTTCAACTTCCCTCCTAAAAGTTTTTTTTTCCTTAAAATTCCCTCCTAAATTGGGGTGCGTGTTATACGCCGGTGCGTGTTATACGCCGATAAATACGGTATCTAGGCAGGTTAATCAGCATGACATGTTTTCCTCACTCACTTCTTTGCTTTGCTTTCCCACATACTGGAAGGAGGATCTGAGCCATCACCAATACGAAGGGGAGCGGTCACTTGTTGCTCCACGGGGGTTGGCTGTGGCTGATCTCTTCCTGCTGTGTTCAGTGGAGAGGGGAGGGGTTTCCAATCCCTGCAGCACTGAAGAGAGAAGCAGATTGGCTGCCCTCTCCTCTCCACTGTGTGCAAGGGGAAACAATACTCCTGGCAAAGGCAGCGGCCATCTTTGTGTAGCCCGCTGCCGTTTTTAGCCCAAAACATTCCCTATTGTCCTGGGATAAAAACAAAATCCCGGGAAAATAATCGGGACAAGCTGAAATCGGGACAAGAGTCCAAAAATCATGATTGTCCCGGGAAAATCGGGACTGTTGGTAAGTATGCAGAGGATCCATTTTACTGCCTTTCTTATCATTAACACATTCCATAGAAATACCTTAACACCACAAAATGATACTTGATTTTGAATTATCTAAAAGGGGCAGTAGGTAGGGGGTGGAACCAAGGGACAGTGCTCAGAGGTGGGTAGGGGCGGAGATAAGGAGTGACTCAATAGGAGGGAGAACCTGCACCTTTTCTGGGAGAAAAAAAGCCTTGTTTGCCTACTGTATATAAGTAGAGATAATGTGGAAATAGAATGGCAGGTAAACATTACAAGGGTGATTTGTTATGGAAGATTTACTGGCACATTTACTGGTGACCTTTTCATAAATAGACCCTGTGACGAACGCGGGTGTCAGATCCCCGCCCTCCTCGCTAACTTGCGACAAAGGACCGGCCAACCTCACACCACGCTGTCACTTACGTAACACTGCCACTCTCAGCTGCGCCCAGCACAAAGATTTTCCAGCTTGCAGGACCACAATCTAGGTGCGAGCAACCTGAAAGTGATTGTCACTGGGCTAATTACACAATTAACCCTTTAACTGCCACCACCCCCGTTTAAAAGACTGAGCTGGGGGAGACTCGTAATTTTAGCAATACCAATTATAATTTTAGAATAAGCGTCTGCCACACACACTGCCACCGCAGACAGGTCTGCTCAGAGTCTTACTCTACAACAGTAGCGCCCTTCAAGAGGCAGGTTCGTTTATAGCTTGCATTAAGAGCTTTAGAGACAAGGTTAACACTTTTCCACATAAGGGTTTATTATGAAAAGGTCAAAGTTGATGCAAATAAAATATTTACAGAAAAAAGATGTTTCAAAAAGATAAAGACAATATACAGCCACAAAGCAATAAGGTAGAATTGGGAAGGAAGAATACTTGCAATTAATGTCCAAGGGTTGATCAGAGTTCGATCGATGAGCTAGGTAATCGGTTCTCGACTTGGCAGATGTTTCTTCTTGGATGGTAAAAGGAGAATTGACCATTGTCTTGGCATCTCCTCTTTTCTGTCAAATCAAAGGGGGTGTTGACAGCGACCAGTAACCAATCATCTGGTCATCCTGTTTAGGGGTTGGTTGCTGGGAGGTGTCTACACTCATGACCACGTCCCAGGTAGATTTTGTAATACATATTCATATATCTGCATCTATAGTGTTTACAGACTCCAAATATCCATATTATTATTCAACTTGAGATTTCCTTCAAAACAAGTCTAAACATGCCATCTCTATAACGTATAGCCTGCTTTGGAGGAATAAGTGGTCCCAGGGGTTTCCCATATGACCTGACATAGGGGTGTCTGGACTTGAAACGTTCCATATTATCTGAGGAAACTAAATATGTCCAGGTTATGGCTGTGCTATTACTAAGTCAGAAGTTATGAAACATGCTGAAATTTCATACTTATTCTACTGAGGTGTATTTACAACCGAGGCCTGTTAGGTCTCTGAATGGGGAGGGTGACAGTTTTACGACAGGCCTGAACACTGCCCTTACAACAAATGTTTTCTACTGACCTAACCTGGTTCTGTTTTCTCTGTTGAGATAACCTTTTCTGTTGAACTTAAAAAGCTTTGAATTCCTAAGATGGGGAAGGAGGGAGTTCAGAGTTCTCTGTGAGGTTACATGGTTAGCCAAACTGTCATGGCTACTTCCACACAAGATGGCAGCTAGCTACAGCTTTTCATGTCCCGTACGTGATATCGTTACAGACCCCATAGTGTACTTCTCTCTCTGAAAATAATCTTTCTGAATCGAGTTATAACACTGTTCTATGAATGCACTACTTTCATGACAAGTAACAAATAATAGTTGCTAAATGATATATTTGTAATTTAAACCTAAATTATATATAATAATAACATATAATTATGTATAACTTCTCTGAGGACATTATAATTACAGATCTTACATCACTTTTTATTGCAAAAGTATTTCAACAAAAATCTGGAGCTAACTTCCTGAAAAAAAGGAAGACATTATGAAACTGGTCTGCTTAATTTTACATGCAGAACTTTTGTAATTGCATTTCTTTTCTTCACCACTCCTGTCATATGTACCCATATTGTGTAAAGGCTCTAAATATAGTTAATTTTTTGGGGGAAAATAGGGATGTTGTGAATCCTGAACAACTAATCCTCTTATAAATAAATCTGTATATACCAACAAAAAAAAAAAAAGACAAACCCTTACAGTACATATCAAATGCAAAGCAGATACCCAATTTTACAGTTTTTCAGAATGTTTCTGTGTCAATTTTTATTAAAGTGTAATTAAAGTTTTTTTTTTTTTATAGTTTTGGATAGAGTGGAGAGGAATTAGAACACCTGTTAGTTTTTATTGCTGTCTGTGCCCAGTTGGTGTGTAGAATACTGGGCTGTAGTTTTTAAAATGTGGGTGCAATGTAGCTCTGGAGTGTAATGTGCAGGGCTTTTTTTCTCTGAGAATAGGTGCAGGAACTCCCTCTGTCTGAGTCACCCCTTGTCTCTTGCCCCCTACCCACCTCTGACCACCGTCCCTTGATTCCACCCCCTACCCACCTACCAGTACTGCCCCTTTTAGAGAATACAGAACCAAGTATCGTTTTGTGGTGCTAAATCAGTAAAAAGCAGTACAATAGATCCCCTGCAGTCAGCAACAATAGAATCCCAGCAATAGACTCCCCCAGCAACAATGGACTCCATCCCAACAACAAAAGATTCCATGCAGCAAGCGTGAACCACCCACAACAAAATATCCACCCAAGCAACATTAGACCCCCCCAGCAGCAACAACAGATCTCCCAGCAGCCAGCATCAATAGATCCTCAAGCAACCAGTAAAAATAGACCTCTCCCTCAACAGTAGATACCTTCCAGCAACATAAGACCCCCCCAGCAACAATATATTCCCCATTAGCAACAATAGACAATCACACAAAATCAGAGCCCCACCAGTGACAATAGATCCCCCAGCAGCCAACATCAATAGACCCTCCAGCACACCCCGCACCCCCTGCTATTACATACATTCAGCGCTGGAGGTGCCGGAACTGCTTTCCCCCGCGTTCCCGCTGAAAAAAAGCCCTGGTAATGTGGGAGTGGAGTGTGTACATTGTATGGTGTGAATGTGTAAAGCTTATACCATGGGGTTTAATACTGATACAGTGGAACCTTTGGTTAATGAGTAACGTGGTTAACGAGCGTTTTGAAAGACGAGCAACTTTTTTTTTAAAATCCTGACTCGGTTTGCGAGTGTTGTCTCGCAAAACGAGCAGAATTCAAGCCAATGTGGTGTGCAGTACCGCATTTGGCCAGAGGTGCTCTACTACTGTTTGTAAGTGTCAGTAAATTTAAAATGTTTTGTGAGTAAAAAATCCTGCAGGAGGTTGGTAACCCTGGTTAGGTGTATACTGTATAATGTATACTGTATAATGTAGCTGTGTATGTAGGCAGGTGCAGTCTGCATTCCCCACTGCAGGTGAAGCTCAACCAAATAGGCAATGCAGAAGGGGAAGGAAGTTGTGAGGACATTTATTCCTCTATAAATTCCTGCGGTCTCAGGGAGATAGCTACCTGACTGGACGCTGGCACCTCATGTGACTTTGGCAGCTATCTTGGGTCAGGCAGAGTCTATTTAAAACTCTGGATCCCAGGTTAGGCACACTTTATGCGAGTGGCTAGTGTAGGGACTGGCAGGGACAGTGCTTAGTGGCAGGGAAAGGTTCCTGAGGACAAGGGAAAGTGTAGGGACTATGCTATATGCTTGTAGGAAGCCTCCCGTTTAGGTGTGGTCCAGCCAGGTCGCATTCCCGATCCTCACTGCAGGAGCTGTTTCCAAGATCTTGATCCTCTACTACTGTTTGTAAGTGGCTCCAGGTGGTTGTGCCTACCGACCAGGTCTGTTTTTATGTTGTTGGAACTCTCACAATATACTGTTCACATCTACCTCAGCCTCTGAATGTATTCTGTCACTGGCATACCGCGCTGGTGTGTAATGTGCATGTGCAAAGTCTATGATATGGGGTCTAATGTTGGTGTGCAGGGTATGTAATGGGCAGGTGCAGTGTGTTTAAAAGTAGATGTGCAGTGTGTATAATGTGTGCAGTATTGTGGAGGGTTCAGCGTGTTTGGGGTGTATTGTAGCTATGAGATCTGTTGACTGTGGCTTTGTGACTGTGTAATGTGGAGGTGCAGCTTTTCTAATGAAAGGCAGAAGAGAGGTGTGCAGTGTATACACACAGTATGTATGCATAACGCCCGATTTTCTGAGATGGCAA
Source organism: Aquarana catesbeiana (assembly GCF_042186555.1). Classification (NCBI taxonomy): domain Eukaryota; kingdom Metazoa; phylum Chordata; class Amphibia; order Anura; family Ranidae; genus Aquarana; species Aquarana catesbeiana. The sequence continues at coordinate 424,025,554 of NC_133325.1, forward strand.
CAAGGGGCACCTATTAGCAAAAGTATGTAAGCATAGTTAAACCCCCAAGCGCTTTTTTGTTACCACTACTACTCCTTTATACTGTCTTTTGAAATTTACAAATGCTGCAATTTAGAAATTGGATGAAAGGTTTAGCACTGGGAAACACTTTTTAAAAAATAAATAGTGCATAATATCTACAACTATACAGACCAGACCAAAGTGAGGGACAAATGAAGAGAAAAGAGGGACTTTGTTCCAAATCAGGGACAGTCCCTCGAAATCAGGGACAGTTGGGAGCTATGTGTATGCAAAGAACATGTTCCTGCCACAGCCCAGGTTACATGGACCACAAAAATCAAATATACAGCAAACGATTGGCTAAACCTCACAAGTGCTTTTTTGTACCTCAATTTTTCCTTTGCGTTGGCTTTTGAAAATAACAAATGCAGTAATGTAGAAGCTGGAGAAAGACTTCAGTGCAGCATAATACTTTTGGTGGTAAAAAATGTACATTTTGTATAGAGATGTACACATCAGACCAAAAAGAGGGACAACTGAGGTTGCGCCAGGGACAGAGGGATTTATTCTCTCCAAATGAGGGACAGTTTGGCGCTATGGTGTATATAATGTGGTTGTAGCACGAATGCCCCGTACACATGGTCGGATTTTCCGACGGAAAATGTGTGATAGGACCTTGTTGTCGGAAATTCCGACCGTGTGTAGGCTCCATCACACATTTTCCATCGGATTTTCCGACACACAAAGTTTGAGAGCAGGATATAAAATTTTCCAACAACAAAATCCGTTGTCGGAAATTCCGATCGTGTGTACACAAATCCGACGGACAAAGTGCCACGCATGCTCAGTATAAATAAAGAGATGAAAGCTATTGGCCACTGCCCTGTTTATAGTCCCGACGTACGTGTTTTACGTCACCGCGTTTAGAACGATCGGATTTTCCGACAACTTTGTGTGACCGTGTGTATGCAATACAAGTTTGAGCCAATATCTGTCGGAAAAAATCCTAGGATTTTGTTGTCGGAATGTCCGAACAAAGTCCGACCGTGTGTACAGGGCATTACTCTCAGCGAAGCTGCTGGTTTAAAGCGGGCTGTTACCTTCACTCCTGACATCTCTGTTTCACCGGCACCGGGTCTAAGGTCCCGTTGAGTTTACCTCTGGACGATGTAGACACTAACACTTGAGTAGATTTTCCAATGCTTTAATGAACAAATAATAAAGGAAGTAGCAGGAAAGAGGCAGAAGGAAAGTTGCAGGGAAGCTCAAATACCTTTCCTTAGTATTCTGTAGAACATCCTCTGGAATTGAACACTTGCAGTTGAATGGTTGAATGCGCTCCCCCTTGTGGAACTCAATCTTTGCCCGCCTGGATAGGCCTCTCTCACTTGCCTAACAGCCAGTACGTAGCACAAACAAAAGTCTCTGCCACAGACTTGTTTGGAATAAAACCCGTACGATCCTCTGCCACAGGATGTATTGGTTTGTGATGAATGTCAGATACAGTACTTGAACCTTTAAGCCAACCCGGCAGTACTATGCAGTAAGATTACTTCAGGATACGTCCTCCAACTGAGTCACCAGGCCCCTCTCCAGACCAGCACTCTGCATGATCCTTCCATGACGGGTCCTCCCCTGGGATCTTCTTGGTTGTCCAGCTTCTTCACTCAGGATAGACAGCTCAGGACCATTCCTCTGCTGCTGTGGTAGGCCCCAGACAGGCTTCTGGGCCCACCCACCCGCCACAGCGACGTGGGCCTCCGGAACAGAGGACCACGAGGTGGTACTCTTAACGCATACCTGTCGGCCAGGAGAGCCAGCAGGTGGCTGAAAACGAACCCTAAAACATGGCGTTTGTCCCATAAATACCCCCTCCCAGCATGCAACTCGGAGATCCACCTCCACTGAGTTGTCTCCGGGGCAGAGGAGCACTCATTCGCTTCAACACGTTACTTTTCCAACACCAGCCGATGGTGACAACGACACCCACCGGCACAGTGTGGAACCACATGCAACTCAGCCAAGCTGGAACAGAGGCAAATCTAACTCCCTCTAACAAGTGACCCACAAGATTTACCTATCAGCCGTAGATTAAAAAAATCTACCAGCGCTACATGGTGTATAATGCTAGAGAACTTTAGTAAACCCCTGAATCTGTAGGGAGGACAGAAGCTGGAAACACAAGCTCAGTTCCTATGCCTGTTCCTGCTTTTAGAGCTTTATAAACACTTGCAATGCTCAATTAATTATTTTTGGTTAAAGGTAGAAGATGGAGAGTGAAACAAGCTATATTTATATTGGTGATGCATTTTTGTTATTATTATTATTATTATTATTATTATAGGTTTCCATTAAAAGGATTTGTTTTCATCTCATAGCTTTTACACTTGACTCCAATACAGTACAGTGTTTCAATGTAGAAGAGTGTACTTTTAGTCAGTCAACACTAGATGGCTTCAAAATAGTACAAGCATCTGATTGGATAGAGAGGAGCATGCTCAGCTTTGGGACACAGTAGACTAGGAAGTGTACTGCTTGTGTGATATGTCACTTTTCTCATAGAATTGCTGGGTACTTTATCTCGTCCTCGGGTTCTTTAGCATACCAGGTAAGAATCTCTTTTTCTCTCTCAGTCACATTATGCCCATTAGTCAGAAAGATATATAATAACAGGAGGAGACTGTTCAGTAGTGTTTTGTGTTTCTGTTTGCAGTATTACAGTGTTATGAATGGTGCAATATATAAAATAGTTGAACTGCTGTGACATAGTAAGTCTATTGTATTTTTAATTCTATTAAGGTATCATTCGTGACAAACCTTATCCACTTCAGCCCCAGAAGATTTGGCTGCTCAATGACCAAAGCATTTTTTGTGATACGGCACTGCGTCACTTTAACTGACAATTGCGTGGTCGTGCCTAGCTGTACCCAAACAAAATTGACGTCCTTTTTTCCCCCACAAATAGAGCTTTCTTTTGGTGGTATTTGATCATCTCTGTGATTTTTTTTTTTTTGCGCTATAAACAAACAAATAGCAAAATTTTTTAAAAAAACACAATATTTTGTACTTTTTGCTATAATAAATACCCACAATTTTTTTTTAAAAAAAGCTAATTTTTTTTCTCAGCTTAGGTCGATATGTATATTTCTACATATTTTTGGTAATAAAAATTGCAATAAGCATATATTGATTGGTTTGCTCAAAAGTTATAGCGTCTACAAAATAAGGGATAGATTTATGGCAATTTTATTATTATTATTTTTTTTTTTTTTACTAGTAATGGCGGCGATCTGCGATTTTTATTGTGACTGCAACATTATGGCGGACACATCGGACACTTTTGATACATTTTTGGGACGATTGACAATTATACATCAATCAGTGCTATAAAAATGCACTGATTACTGTATAAATGTCACTGGCAGGGAAGGGGTTAACACTAGGTGGCGATCAAGGGGTTAACTGTATTTCCTGACTGTGTGTTCTAACTGTAGGGGGAGGGGACTGACTAGAGGGGGTGACAGATCGTGGTTCCTAGCTATTAGAAACTCACGATCTGTCTCTTCTCACAGAACAGAACAGTCCCTGTTCTGCCTCTTGTGCCCGCGATCGCTTGTGGCTGGCGGTCATCGTGTCCATCGGCCACGAGCATCGGCACCCCCGCAGTGCAGTGGGCATGTGCGCTCCTCCGGCGGCGAGCAAGCGCCTGCTATCCTGCTTAAAGGAGCCGACTATAGCTACGACGGCTCGCGGGAACGTGACAACCTGCCGCTGTATAATGACGCCTGCTGGTCAGCAAGTGGTTAATAAACAAATGACTTTATCATGATATGTCTTTTATTTCCTCCATAAGCGTTATCTGTTAATGAGACATAGGTTAAAGCCCCAGTGCCAAACCTGCAGCCTGGGGGGCACATGTGGCCCTTTGGCACTCTATACAGACACTAATATATGTTTCCCTATAGCCCTGTTATAGCAGTAATTTCTAGCAATCTCATGTAATATGTATCCAGTCTATGAGTGTCTCCTGAAGCATGTCCCCAGTCTCCAACAACTCCTATAGCATTTTCACATTCTCTGACCATCTCTTGTACCATGTCCGCAGTCTCTGACCATCTCATCTGCCATGTCTGCAATCTCTGACCATCTAATCTGCCATGTCTGCAGTCTCTGACCATCTTTTGTACCATGTCCACAGTCTCTGACCATCTCTTGTATCATGTCCACAGTCTCTGTCCATGTCCATCTTTTATATTATGTCCGCAGTTTCTGACCATCTCTTGTACCATTTCCACAGTCTCCATCTCTTGTACCATGTCCGCAGTATTTTACCATCTCTTGTTCAATGTCCGCAGTCTCTGACTTACTCTTCTATCATGTCCGCAGTCTCTGACTATCTCTTGTATCATGTCCACAGCCTCCGACCATCTCTTGTACCATGTCTGCAGTCTCTGACCATCTCTTGTGCCATGTCTGCAGTCTCTGACCATTTTTTGTACCATATCCACAGTCTCTGACTATCGTTTGTATTATGTCCGCAGTCTCTAACCATCTCTTGTACCATTTCCACAGTCTCTGGCCATCTCTTGTACCAAGTCTGCAGTCTCTTACCATCTCTTGTGTCATGTCTGCAGTATCAGACCATCTCTTGTGCCATGTCCACAATCTCTGACTTTCTATTCTACCATGCCTGCAGTCTCTGACCAACTCTTGTATTATGTCCGCAGTCTCTGGCCATCTTTTGTACCATGTCTGCAGGCTCTGACCTCTCTTGTATCATGTCTGCAGTCTCTGACCATCTCTTGTATTATGGCCACAGTCTCTGACCATCTCTTGTACCATGTCTGCAGTCTCTTACCATCTCTTGTGCCATGTCTGCAGTTTCTGACCATCTTTTGTACCATGTCCACAGTCTCTGACCATCTTTTGTACCATGTCCACAGTCTCTGACCATCTCTTGTATTATGTCCACAGTCTCTGGCCATTTCTTGTACCATGTCTGCAGTCTCTGACCATCTCTTGTACCATGTCCACAGTCTATAATCATCTCTTGTATCCTGTCTGCAGTCTGTGGCCATCTCTTGCATCCTGCCCACTGTCTGTGACCATCTCTTGTACCCTGTCCACAGTGTGTGACCATATCTTGTGTCTTGTCTGCAGTCCCTGACTATCTGTTGTATTCATTTTTTCTAACTTTATAAACAGTGCTCAGGTTGGTATGTACTGAAACCTATATCAAATCTCTAAACTCATCTCTTAAAGTGCCATGTGCATAAATCAAAACAGCTTGTGCGCAAAAAAAGATTTTAAAGTGCTTAGAAAGTATCAACTTTTACATATAAAGTGCTATACCAAAAACACATGTGCAAAACAACACATGTGCAAAAAGGCCAGTATTGTATTGTGCCTTATAAAATCATTAGTAAAGTGCTCAACCAAGTGACCACAATTTTCACATTCAAATGTGTCTTCACTTCCTCTGTGATCACCATCACATTATCCACACTGGTAAACATGTTCCTCCTCATCCCTCAGGTTCACACTATGATCCGCATGTGAATCGCACAGGAACTCCAACACATTCCTGTGCAATTCACATGCGATACAGTGCGGAATGATTTGAGCCCCTTTAATTTGAAGGGGCTCAAATCGCACCAAAGACGGGCGTGCAACAATTTTGGCACCGCACTGTATTCAGATCGCAAGGTCATTTTGTAGCATGCAATTCGGTGTGGGCAAACGCACTGTGTTTGTCACCTGTGTTTGAGGTGTCAGTTTAATTGCACTGTCACCCGCTGCGGATCTCAAGGCCAGTGCATTTTAATGCGGTGCTGGAAATGCACACAGATTGTGGCACTTTCCACAGCGCATTAGTTTGAACCTAGCCGCAAAGTGCTCACTCACCAGAATTATCTTATACTATTATTCAAATATGTAGGCCAAACTCGCTTGTATTAGCAGGACCAGTTTTCCTTGAATTCTTCTCTAAGCATCACAGGATCCTGATTGTGTGACCTCCAGTGGCCTTGCCAATGCACACCAAACGCTCAGGATTCAAAGAGAACACAAACTAGAAACATTCTAATTACATAACTCTTTATCACTCATGTTGTCAAATAAAAACACATAAAATTGCGCTTACTTTAAAAAAAATCCAAGCCAGCACTGAAAAAAACAGCCAGCTGGATCCTCTTTACTCAGCGTCATTCATATGAAACATTAGGTATAGGCGACTTCACAAACATGAGTGCAGGACCCTGGTTCCAAATACATTTTAGTCTTTTTCACCTGTGGGTCAGGAGAAATAGTGCCTGCTGTGATGGACAGATTTCATTTTATGCAGAACAGTAACATCAACCCCTAGAAGATTAGGGTAGAATGGCCATTTAAATGATAGTATTGAGGGAAAGGAATTAACTGCTTGCAGACTGCCGACCCGCAATGTACTGTGGACGGGCGGCCCATACAAGCAAAGCTACATACTGGTACATCACTGCACATGCGCTCCCCCCTGCTGATGTCTGCTGTGATTGTAAACAGCGGAATTCTGTCAGCAGGTCCCAGCTGATTGGCTGTTTCCAATCACAGCCCTGAGCCCCATGTTGTGCACACAGGGCTCTATACAGAAGCAATCTCTCTGTTTCTTATCCCTGCAAAGCATGTATCCTGTTCAGTCTGTGAACATATCCTGTATCCGTTTCGCAGTCTCTGACCATCTCTTGTATCATGTCCGCAGTCTCTGACAATCTCTCGTATCATGTGTGCAGTCTCTGACCATCTCTTATAGCATGTTCACAGTCTATGACCATCTCTTGTATCATGTCCGCAGTCTATGACCATCTCTTGTATCATGTCCGCAGTCTATGACCATCTCTTGTATCATGTCCGCAGTCTATGACCATCTCTTGTATCATGTCTGCAGTCTCTGACCATCTCTTGTATTCTGTTTCCAGTCTCTGAGCATCTCTTGTATCTCCCACTGAGGGATAACAACATCTGTTCAATCTCTTATATGGACTCAAGAAATATGTTTGCATTTATTTGCCTTTGATCTCATTTTAGCGCAGTTTTTTCCGTTATATGATCTTGTCTACTGTCATTTTTAACTGCTGCTTGATTTTTACACTCGTATTTTAGACAGGTGATTAATTTTCACCCGTCTTAATATTCTTGCTGACAGCGCTGTATTTTTACATATTTTGCATCTCTTGTATCATGCCTGCAGTCTATGACCATCTATTGTATCATGTCCACAATCTTTGACCATCTCTTGTATAATGTCGGCAGTTTCTGACCATCTCCTGTATAATGTCTGCAGTTTCTGACCATCTCCTGTATAATTTCTGCAGTCTCTGACCATCTCTTGTATCATGTCTGCATTCTCTGACCATCTCTTGTATCATGTCCGAAGTCTCTGACAATCTCTTGTATCATGTCCGCAGATAATCACTATCTCTTTTATCCTGTCCGCAGTGTAGGACAATCTCTTGTATCCTCTACGACCATGTCCTGTACCCTCTATGACCATCTCCATCTCCTATTCACAGTCTCTGACCATATCCTGTATCCTGTTGGCAGTCTCTGACCATCTCCTGTATTATGTCTGAAGTCTCTGACCATCTCTTATATCATTTCCGCAGTCTCTGACCATCTCTTGTATCCTGTTCGTAGTCTCTGACCATCTGTTGTATCCTGTCCGCAGTCTCTGACCATCTCTTGTGTCATCTCCACAGTCTCTGACCATCTCTTGTATCATGTCCGCAGTCTCTGACCATCTCTTGTGTCATTTCCGCAGTCCCTGACCATATCTTGTATCATGTCTGCAGTTTCTGACCATCTCTTGTATCCTGTTTTCAGTCTCTGACCATCTCCTGTATTATATCTGCAGTCTCTGACCATCTCTTGTATCATGTCTGCAGTCTCTGACCATCTCTTGTATTCTGTTTCCAGTCTCTGAGCATCTCTTGTATCATGTTTTCAGTCTGATCATCTCTTGTAGGGATGCACTGAAATTTCGGCCGCCGAAACATATCGGTTGAAAATGGCCTTTAAGGCAATTTGCCAAAAGAGAATTATTGCCGATAATGGCGCCAAAAATGGGGCAGGGCCTGGGCAGGGCCTGCCCCTGGTGCCACCCAGTACAGGGGTGTTGTTCTGGAGCGCCCCCGTCCAGTCCTCTCCTCTCTCTTCCCCTCCCTCCCTCCCTCCTCGACGAGCGGGCTGAAAGAAAAACAGTGCTCTATGGAGGAAAGCTGTCAGCACACTGCGATAAGGAGCGGCTTGTTGGTATGATCAGTGGGAGGAGCATTATCAGTGTGTAGCGCTGCGGAGGTTAAGAGTGCAGGACTTGTTGTTTGACATGCTGTTAAAAACAGTGAGCCCACTTGGCTTACGGTCACGGTAACGGTAACGTAGGCTTCACCGAGCGGGCTCACTGTTTCTAACAGCATGTCAAACAACAAGTCCTGCACTCTTAACCCCCTGTGGCGCTGCACACTGATAATGCTCCTCCCGCTGTTCATACTGACAAGCCGCACCTTAACGCGATGTGCTGACAGCTTTCCTCCATCGATAGAGCACTGTTCTTGGCTTTGCCTTGCTAACACTGCCCTGTCCTGATCCTGTCTGACATACTAAGGCAGGCTGCATGATGGGCACTGGTGAGGCACAGGCAGGCTGCATGATGGGCACTGGTAAGCTGCTGGGCACTGGTGAGGCACAGGCAGGCTGCATGATGGGCACTGGTAAGCTGCTGGGCACTGGTGAGGCACAGGCCAAGCTGCATGATGGGCACTGGTAAGCTGCTCGGCACTGGTGAGGCACAGGCAGGCTGCATGATGGGCACTGGTAAGCTGCTGGGCACTGGTGAGGCACAGGCAGGTCGCATGATGGGCATTGGAAAGTTGCTGGGCACTGGTGAGGCACAGGCAGGCCACATGATGGGCACTGGTAAGCTGCTGGGCACTGGTGAGGCACAGGCAGGCTGCATGATGGGCACTGGTAGGCTGCTGGGCACTGGTGAGGCACAGGCAGGCTGCATGATGGGCACTGGTAGGCTGCTGGGCACTGGTGAGGCACAGGCAGGCCTGCAAAATGATGGGCACTGGTAGGCTGCTGGGCACTGGCAGGCTGCATTTGATGGACACTGGTGAGGCTGCATTGATCTACTGCACCACGTCTGCAGTCTCTGACCATCTCCTGTACCACGTTTGCAGTCTTTGACCATCTCCTGTACCATGTCTGCAGTCTCTGACCATCTCCTGTACTATGTCTGCAGTCTCTGACCATCTCCTGTACCACGTCTGCAGTCTCTGACCATCTCCTATGGCACGTCTGCAGTCTCTGACCATCTCCTGTACTATGTCTGTAGTCTCTGACCATCTCCTGTACCACGCCTGCAGGCTCTGACCATCTCCTGTACCATGTCTGCAGTCTCTGACCATCTCCTGTACCACGTCTGCAGTCTCTGACCATCTCCTGTACCACGTCTGCAGTCTCTGACCATCTCCTGTACTACGTCTGCAGTCTCTGACCATCTCCTGTACCACGTCTGCAGTCTCTGACCATCTCCTGTACCACGTCTGCAGTCTCTGACCATCTCCTGTATCATGTCTGCAGTCTCTGACCATCTCCTGTACTATGTCTGCAGTCTCTGACCATCTCCTGTATTATATCTGCTAGAGGTGCACCGCATGAAAATTTTGCTAATACTATTAGCGATGTGTTATTTAAAAATCTATATGTTTTATTTAAAATATAAAATTCCTTTTTTATATAAAAATATGTTTCGGCCTAGTGTATTTGTCATTTTTGGTATTGGTTTCGGCACCAAAAAACCCATTCGGTGCACCCCTAATCTCTTGTATCATGTCCACAGTCTATTACCAGCTCTTTTATCCTGTCCGCATTTTAGGACCATCTCTTGTACCATCTATGACCATCTCCTGTATCCTCTATGGCCATCTCCTGTATCCTGTTCACAGTCTCTGGCCATATACTGTTTGCAGTCTCTGACCATCTCCTGCATTATGTCCAGAGTCTCTGACCATCTCTTGTATCATGCCCATAGTCTTTGACTATATCCTATTGTGCGTTTTATATCTCTTAAATTTCATGTGTGGCCCTCTAATGATGTTGAGGGCAGCATTTGAGGCCTCAAACATCAAGGAAGTTGACCACCACTGGTTTAAAGTCTACTAGGGCTGAACACAGGCATTTTCAGACACAAGTCCGATCCTGCCTGAGCTATTGCATTGGGAAGCTATGGAAGGTGAAACCCATTCATAGGTGTTGGAGACATTCCTTATCCCACATCTATACACGACCCTTGCATATGTTCAACTGCGGGGCAGGAATGTCTCTGCTACTGCTGTGATTGGCTGTCAGCTTTGACAGCTTTCGGGTGGGATGGCTCAGGTGGGCTCAGCCTGTAATGTTGTTTTGGGCACTGGAACCTGTGTGGGCACAGAGTGTAACACAGTGAGTTAGCAGCAGGGTGCTGCACTGGACTTCGGCCTCTGGTGTGTGTATTATATTGTATACAATATACTACAGGGTGATCCTGTCATTGACGACACCCTTGTGGAGTATGCCCACTGGGAGATGAAAGAGTTGGAGGGGACTTCATACTTGCCAACAGTCCCAATTGGAGCTTGTCCCGATTAAAATCCCAGGATTTTGCTTTTGTCCCGGGAAATCTGGACTTTTTTAAGCAAAAACGGCAGCAGGCTACAAAAAGATTGCCGCTGCCGCAAAGACTGTATCCACAAGTGTTCAGTGGAGAGGGAAGGGGCAGCCAATCGGCTTCTCTCTTCAGTGTACAAGTAGACAATTCTCTTGTACACTGAAGCAGATTGGCTGCACGGATCAGACACCCCTCTCCTCTCCACTGAACACAAGGAAGGGACCTAAATGGAGCCGCCGCCAACCATCCGCCCCCCCCGTGTGTGTCCAACGAGCGTGGACACTGATGTAAGGACTGGGCTCCGCTGGGGACACTGATGTAAGGACTGGGCCCCGCTGGGAACAGCGATGTAAGGACTGGGGCTCCTCTGGGGACACTGATGTAAGGACTGGGCTCTCATGTTTACACTGATGTAAGGACTGAGCTCCACTGGGGACACTGATGTAAGGACTGGGCTCTGCTGGGGACACTGATGTAAGGACTGGGCTCTGCTAGGGACACTGATGTAAGGACTGGGCTCTGCTGGGGACACTGATTTAAGGACTGGGCTTTGCTGGGGACACTGATATAAGGACTGAGCTCCGCTGGGGACACTGATGTAAGGACTGGGCTCTGCTGGGGACACTGATGTAAGGACTGGGCGCTGTGCTGGAGACACTGATGTAAGGACTGGGCTCTGCTGGGCACACTGATATAAGGACTGGGCCCCGCTGGGAACACTGTTGTATGGACTGGGCTCCTCTGGGGACACTGATGTATGGACTGGGCTCCGCTGGGGACACTGATGTAAGGACTGGGCTCTGCTGGGGACACTGATGTAAGGACTGAGCACCACTGGGGACACTGGTATATGGACTAGGCTCTGCTGGGGACACTGCTATAAGGACTGAGCACCGCTGGGGACACTGATGTAAGGACTGGGCTCCGCTAGGGACACTGATGTAAGGACTGGGCTCTGCTGGGGACACTGATGTACAGTAAGGACTGAGCTCTGCTTGGGACACTGATGTAAGGACTGGGGCTCTGCTGGGGAGACTGATGTAAGGACTGGGGCTCCGCTGGGGACACTGATGTAGGGACTGGGCTCTGCTGGGGACACTGATGTAAGGAATGGGCTCTGCTGGGGACACTGATGTAAGGACTGGGCTCCGCTGGGGACACTGATGTATGGACTGGGCTCCGCTGGGGACACTAATGTAAGGACTGGGCTCTGCTGGGGACACTGATGTATGTAAAACAGCAGCAGGCTACAAAAAGATTTTTTCCCCGTGTGTTCGGTGGAGAGGGGAGGGGTAGCCAATCGGCTTCTTTATTCAGTGTACAAGTAGACAATTCTCTTGTACACTGAAGCTGATTGGCTGCACGGATCAGAGACCCCCCCTCTCCACTGAACACAAGGAAGAGATCTAAATGGACCCGCCGCCAACCCTCCGCCCCCCCGTGTGTCCGACGAGCGGGACACTGATGTAAGGACTGAGCTCTGCTTAGGACACTGATGTAAGGACTGAGCTCTGCTTAGGACACTGATGTAAGGACTGCGCGTCGCTGGGGAGACTGATGTAAGGACTGGGCCCCGCTGGGAACACTGATGTAAGGACTGGGGCTCCGCTGGAGACACTGATGTAAGGACTGGGCTCTCATGTTGACACTGATGTAAGGACTGGGCTCTCATGTTGACACTAATGTAAGGACTGGGCTTCACTGGTGACACTAATGTAATGACTGGGCTCTGCTGGGGACACTGATGTAAGGACTGGGCGCTGTGCTGGGGACACTGATGTAAGGAGTGGGCTCTGTTGGGGACACTGATGTAAGGACTGGGCTCCTTTGGGGACACTGTTGTATGGACTGGGCTCCACTGGGGACACTGATGTATGGACTGGGCTCCGCTGGAGACACTGTTGTATGGATTGGGCTCCACTGGGGATACTGATGTATGGACTGGGCGCCGCTGGAAACACTGATGTATGGACTGGGCTCCGCTGGGGGCACTGATATAAGGACTGGGACTGGGCTCTGCTGGGGACACTGATGTAAGGATTGGGCTCTGCTGGGGACACTGATGTAAGGACTGGGCTCTGGTGGGGACACTGATTTAGAGACTGGGCTCTGCTGGGGACACTGGTATAAGGACTGAGCTCCGCTGGGGACACTGATGTAAAGACTGAGCTCCGCTGGGGACACTGATGTAAGAACTGAGCTCCGCTGGGGACACTGATGTTAGGACTGGGCTCTGCTGGGGACACTGATGTAAGGACTGGGCTCCGCTGGGAACACTGTTGTATGGTCTGGGGACACTGATGTATGGACTGGGCTCCGCTGGAGACACTGTTGTATGGATTGGGCTCCACTGGGGACACTGATGTATGGACTGGGCTCCGCTGGAGACACTGATGTATGGACTGGGCTCCGCTGGGGGCACTGATATAAGGACTGGGACTGGGCTCTGCTGGGGACACCAATGTAAGGACTGGGCTCTGCTGGGGACACTGATGTAAGGACTGGGTTCTGGTGGGGACACTGATTTAGGGACTGGGCTCTGCTGGGGACACTGGTATAAGACTGAGCTCCGCTGGGGACACTGATGTAAGGACTGAGCTCCGCTGGGGACACTGATGTTAGGACTGGGCTCTGCTGGGGACACTGATGTAAGGACTGGGCTCTGCTGGGAACACTGTTGTATGGTCTGGGGACACTGATGTATGGACTGGGCTCCGCTGGGGACACTGATGTATGGACTGGGCTCCGCTGGAGACACTGTTGTATGGATTGGGTTCCACTGGGGACACTGATGTATGGACTGGGCTCCGCTGGAGACACTGATGTATGGACTGGGCTCCGCTGGGGGCACTGATATAAGGACTGGGACTGGGCTCTGCTGGGGACACCAATGTAATGACTGGGCTCTGCTGGGGACACTGATGTAAGGACTGGGTTCTGGTGGGGACACTGATTTAGGGACTGGGCTCTGCTGGGGACACTGGTATAAGGACTGAGCTCCGCTGGGGACACTGATGTAAGGACTGAGCTCCGCTGGGGACACTGATGTTAGGACTGGGCTCTGCTGGGGACACTGATGTAAGGACTGGGCTCCGCTGGGAACACTGTTGTATGGTCTGGGGACACTGATGTATGGACTGGGCTCCGCTGGGGACACTGATGTATGGACTGGGCTCCGCTGGGGACACTGATATAAGGACTGGGCTCTGCTGGGGACACTAGTATAAGGACTGAGCTCCGCTGAGGACACTGATGTAAGGACTGAGCTTTGCTGGGGACACTGATGTAAGGACTGGGACTCCGCTGGGGAGACTGATGTAAGGACTGGGCTCTGCTGGGGACACTGATTTAAGGACTGGGCTCTGCTGGGGACACTAGTATAAGGACTGAGCTCCGCTGAGGACACTGATGTAAGGACTGAGCTTTGCTGGGGACACTGATGTTAGGACTGGGCTCTGCTGGGGACACTGATGTAAGGACTGGGCTCCGCTGGGAACACTGTTGTATGGTCTGGGGACACTGATGTATGGACTGGGCTCCGCTGGAGACACTGTTGTATGGATTGGGCTCCACTGGGGACACTGATGTATGGACTGGGCTCCGCTGGAGACACTGATGTATGGACTGGGCTCCGCTGGGGGCACTGATATAAGGACTGGGACTGGGCTCTGCTGGGGACACCAATGTAAGGACTGGGCTCTGCTGGGGACACTGATGTAAGGACTGGGTTCTGGTGGGGACACTGATTTAGGGACTGGGCTCTGCTGGGGACACTGGTATAAGACTGAGCTCCGCTGGGGACACTGATGTAAGGACTGAGCTCCGCTGGGGACACTGATGTTAGGACTGGGCTCTGCTGGGGACACTGATGTAAGGACTGGGCTCTGCTGGGAACACTGTTGTATGGTCTGGGGACACTGATGTATGGACTGGGCTCCGCTGGGGACACTGATGTATGGACTGGGCTCCGCTGGAGACACTGTTGTATGGATTGGGTTCCACTGGGGACACTGATGTATGGACTGGGCTCCGCTGGAGACACTGATGTATGGACTGGGCTCCGCTGGGGGCACTGATATAAGGACTGGGACTGGGCTCTGCTGGGGACACCAATGTAATGACTGGGCTCTGCTGGGGACACTGATGTAAGGACTGGGTTCTGGTGGGGACACTGATTTAGGGACTGGGCTCTGCTGGGGACACTGGTATAAGGACTGAGCTCCGCTGGGGACACTGATGTAAGGACTGAGCTCCGCTGGGGACACTGATGTTAGGACTGGGCTCTGCTGGGGACACTGATGTAAGGACTGGGCTCCGCTGGGAACACTGTTGTATGGTCTGGGGACACTGATGTATGGACTGGGCTCCGCTGGGGACACTGATGTATGGACTGGGCTCCGCTGGGGACACTGATATAAGGACTGGGCTCTGCTGGGGACACTAGTATAAGGACTGAGCTCCGCTGAGGACACTGATGTAAGGACTGAGCTTTGCTGGGGACACTGATGTAAGGACTGGGACTCCGCTGGGGAGACTGATGTAAGGACTGGGCTCCGCTGGGGACACTGATGTAAGGCCTGGGCTCCACTGGGGACACTGATGTAAGGCCTGGGCTCCACTGGGGACACTGATGTACGGACTGATCTCTGCTGGGGACACTGATATAAGACAAAAAACAAAAAGTGTAGCACTATAAGATAGTAGGCTGTAAGCCCAAATAACATCTGAAAACTCCAAACAGTGAATAGAAAAATATAAAAAATTTTCATACAGAGTGACAGAATAAATAAAAACACGTAAATAGTGTCAATCTATATATGTTACCCATAAAAAGTAGTAATATTGATGTCAACACTGGTAATGCTGCAACAAATACTTCGGTATGTATATACTTCAAGTCTATATATAAAAGTTGTGAAATTCAACAGCAAGAGATTCCAATCTGTGAAGACGTGTCTGTCCATAATTTACATGTGTAACTGTGATAAAACCACCACCGTGAGTAGAGGAGGCTTACCAGAGTGTTTGAACATGCCAGGGCATATGCTCTGCGTGTCAGACAAGCTTGTATTACGATGGATGGGTTCTGGTAATGTCGATTTCTGCAGACCGAAGGTACCCTGCTGATTAGCGCTGAAGGACAATGGATTCCTGCTGTTTTGCTACTTGGCAATTTATACCAACCTATAGTGGAGAAACGGCACTGATATCTGTCTCGTAGAGCTGGAGATCAATAAAGGATTAAGATCGCATTAAAGTGATAAGAACACAGGCAATGCTGCCTCTCATGTCACTTCTGGTCCGCTGTCCGCTTCGGCCATGCCCCATGCATTACGTCAGACCTTGTGACTTCCTTAGGTCTTGTGGCAGGTCTTGTGGCAGAACTGCAAGCTGGACTTTGACTCCTGGACATGGAGTCACTAAGCAGGAGTTGTCTATCAAAAGACATCTGAGCTCTGCAAGGAAGCTACACATACCAACATTTGAACCAAAGGATCCTTGACATATTCACCAAAAGAATGCTGTAGACAGAGGGAGCTCAGATACCAGGAGGAGATAGGAAGTAAACAGAATGCCAAATGCTTGCACATCAAGAGACAAAAATGGGGCGTGCCTGTGTGGTAAGACCCACCATGCTTGAGTGTAGGCAAAAAAGGCATCTCTTTGGTTTTATCACAGTTACACATGTAAATTATGGACAGACACCTCTTCACAGATTGGAATCTCTTCCTGTTGAATTTCACAACTTTTATATATAGACTTGAAATATATACATACAGAAGTATTTGTTGCAGCATTACCAGTGTTGACATCAATATTACTACTTCTTATGTGTATCATATATAGATTGACACTGTTTACGTGTTTTTATTTATTCTGTCACTCTGTATGAAAATTTTTTATATTTTTCTATTCACTGTTTGGAGTTTTCAGATGTTATTTGGGCTTACAGCCTATTATTTTATGGCGCTACACTTTTTGTTTTTTGTGTTTTTTTTGCCATTTATTTAATTTGGTGTGTTAGCTGCTTGCAATTGGGGGTAGCGTGAGATTATCTGCTACATTTTCTGGACACTGATATAAGGACTAGGCTCCGCTGGGGACACTGATGTAAGGACTGGGCTGTGCTGGGGACACTGATGTAAGGACTGGGCTCCCCTGGGGACAATGATGTAAGGACTGGGACTCCGTTGGGGGATGCTGATGTAAGGACTAGGCTCTGCTGGGGGCACCTGATGTATCAAGGGTCTCTACTGGGAGCACTTGATGTAAGGACGGACTCTGCTGGGGAACCTGATGTAAGGAGGGGCTCCCCAGGGGGCACCTAATGTAAGGAGGGACTCTGGTAGAAGCATCTGATGTAAGGACGGACTCTGCTGGGGGCACCTGATGTAAGGACATACTCTGCTGGGGGCACCTGATGTAAGGATGGGCTCTGCTGGGGACACTGATGTAAGGACTGAGCTCCGCTGGGGACACTAATGTAAGGACTGAGCTCTGCTGGGGACACTGATGTAAGGACTTGGGCTCCGCTGGGGAGACTGATGTAAGGACTGGGGCTCCACTGGGGACACTGATGTATGGATTTTGCTCCGCTGGGGACACTGATGCAAGGAATGGGCTCTGCTGGGGACACTGATGTAAGGACTGGGCTCCGCTGGGGACACTGATGTATGGACTGGGCTCCACTGGGGACACTGATGTAAGGACTAGGCTTTGCTGGGGACACTGATGTAAGGACTGGGCTCTGCTGGGGAGACTGATGTAAGGACTGGGCTCTGCTGGGGAGACTGATGTAAGGACTGGGCTCTGCTGGGGACACTGATGTAAGGACTGATCTCTGCTGGGGACACTGATGTAAGGACTGGGCACCGCTGGGGACACTGATTTAAGGGCTGGGCTCTGCTGGGGACACTGATGTATGGACTGGGCTCCGCTGGGGACACTGATGTAAGGACTGATCTCTGCTGGGGACACTGATGTAAGGACTGGGCTCTACTGGGGACACTGATGTAAGGACTAGGCTCTGCTGGGGGCACCTTATGTATCGAGGGGTTCTACTGGGGGCACCTGATGTAAGGACGGACTCTGCTGGGAGCACCTAATGTAAGGAGGGGCTCCGCTGGGGGCACCTAATGTAAGGAGGGATTCTGCTAGGAGCACCTGATGTAAGGAGGGACTCTGCTAGGAGCACCTGATGTAAGGACGGACTCTGCTGGGGGCACCCGATGTAAGGACGGACTCTGCTGGGGCACCTGATGTAAGGACGGACTTTGCTGGGGGCACCTGATGTAAGGACGTACTCTGCTGAGGGCACCTGATGTAAGGATGGACTCTGCTGGGGGCACTTGATGTAAGGATGGACTCTGCTGGAGGCACCTGATGTAAGGAGGGACTCCAATGGGGGCACCTGATGGCATCTGGTGGCAGGCGACTTGGCATGTGATACGCTCAGGGCTCCCACTGATTCTGCATTATGGTGAGTTGAATGATTTCATTTTATATTACAATGTAATAATAGAAATAATGTGCTTCAATCATCCTGACACCATATCAGCCATGGTGCCGGAAAGATTGAAGCTCCTAACACCAGGTGTTTGGAGTATCTGTATCTACTGATTGTTAAACTTTCTGGAATACACATATTTCTATTATGGTCTAGGATCTTGGCCTGCTGTCCCTCCATCCCTCTTTCTTTCCTTTCTTTTCTCTCCTTCCTTCCCTATCTCTTTCTTTATTTCTCTTTCTCCCTTTCTTTCTCCCTCCATCCCTCTTTCTCCCTTTCTTTCTCCCTCCATCAATCGTTCATCTTAGACTCTAACCACACCCCTTTGAGCCACGCCCCTTTAAGCCATGCCCCATATTCCGCTTAAACCACACCCATTTTTGCAGCAGAGCGCGTCACATTTTTCTTTCCCTGCTATGTCACGCCCACAAATGAATGCCCCATCCCCTTATTACAATAAGACCCCACCTACAGGCAAAAAGTGTCCCTTATAATTTACTGTCGGACTGCAAGACACTGCAGTAAGTTGGGCTATGCCTCCTTGCCTAGGAGGCTAGTGTGCCAATGCCCCAGTCATTTAGTGGTTAATGTGCGTTATGAAGGCTGCGCTTTCTTCGTTTTTTTCCCCAGGAGGTTTGACACCAGACAAGTACTATGAAAGTTTTGCCTCCCAATCTAAGCATGTAGCACGGGACTGAGCCTGCAGCAGGATTAAGCTGCTGTTCCTTTTTAAAATGAGTGCCGTTTTTTTGACTCTTTGACACTCCCATGCTCCTGCATGGGTCTGGAAATGCCTTTTTTGCCTACACTCAAGCATGGTGGGTCTTACCACACAGGCACGCCCCATTTTTGTCTCTTGATGTGCAAGCATTTGGCATTCTGTTTACTTCCTATCTCCTCCTGGTATCTGAGCTCCCTCTGTCTACACTACAGCATTCTTTTGGTGAATATGTCAAGGATCCTTTGGTTCAAATGTTGGTATGTGTAGCTTCCTTGCAGAGCTCTGATGTCTTTTGATAGACAACTCCTGCTTAGTGACTCCATGTCCAGGAGTCAAAGCCCAGCTTGCAGTTCTGCCACAAGACCTGGACATCTAAGTCCACCAAACCTGGGACTAAGCCTTCCTCACAACGAGGATCACCCCTGCTTGTCAGAGTTGGAAGATACTTATTGGACTAGCCATCTGGACTCAGGATATTTCTGATGGGTGGGTCCAGAACATTGTACCTTGGAGCTACAAAATGGAATTTCAGTCCTTACCTCCAGCGCACTTCATGCTATCAAACTTGCACTCCTATCCATGGAATAGGCAAATCTTCATGCTTGCCACCCAGCAGCTACTCTCACAGAGGGTAATTTCCTTACTTCTGGAGACGGAGAGATCGAAAAGGTTCTGCTCAAATCTGTTCCTGCCCCAAAGCACAGATGGGCATTCACCCCATTCAGGAGCTAAAAATTCTCAAAAAATTGCTTTAAGTTCAAAAATTACACAAGGAATCTTTCAGCTCAGTCGTTGCTTCTCCTAAGCCGGGCAGCCTAGTGCCTCTGTGGACATTTTGGCTCCACATCAGTTGCACGCAAAATTTCCAGATTGCTGCCCTTCCGTTCAGCTTGTCCACCGTACCTTGGGTCATGTTATTTTGTCAATGCAATGCACATAAAAGTGATATTAAAGGCAATTTGTTTTTTTTTTAATAACAAGCATGGTATACTTACCTACTCTGTGCAGTGGCTTTGCACAGAGCAGCCCTGGCCCCTCCCTCCTGCCTAGTGCCTCCTAGAGCAAGCAGCTTGCAATGGTGCACCCAAGCAGGCTCGCTCCTGAGCCGCTCCTCTGCATATCTATTCGCACACAGAGCTGTGGCCTGGCCCCGTCCCTTCTCTCTTCTCATTGGCTCACTGGCTGTGAATAACTACAGTGGGAGTCAATGGCTCCCACTGCTGTCTCAGCTAATGAGGAGGGAGAGTCCCTGGAGAACCGAGGCTCTTATGCACAACGCTGGATCGCGATGGGGCTCAGGTAAATATTGGGGGGCTGGAGGGCTGCTGCACAGAGAAGGTTTTTTACATTCATGCATAGAATTTATGGAGGTAAAAATAACCTTGAGCCTTTAGAACTGCTTTAACGCATATGGATTTTACACACAGTCCTAAAATGTCAGCCTGACAGGAAGTGATGGTAGATCTCTCCAACAAGCCTCAGATACTAGTAAAAACCTGACAGGATTTCTAATCTTTCCTCACTGTTTCCAAAACTAAGAAAAACATTTTGGCTGGAAATACACCTAAGCACATATTCAACTGTATTCAGTGTCCAGTGACCTATAGCAGCCAATCATGAATTAGTTTTCATTAAAGTGGAGTACCACTTATTTTTTTCAGTTTATTAAAAGTCAACAGCTACAAAAAGTGTAGCTACTGACTTTTAATAAACAGACACTCACCTGTCCCACTGTCTAGCGATGCAGCCACCTGAGGGCTCGCTCCTCTCCCCTCCTCTCTGTGGCGCCGTCATAGCAACTGTGGGCACCCGGCCGTGACAGCTTGCGGATTCACGGCCAGGCGCACACTGCGCATGCGCGAGTCCCGATGTGCTCTCCTGGTGGCCAGGCAATCGTTTGGGACCTGTGACGTGTACCAGAAGATTGCAGAGAGGGAGGGGCCGCCTAGGGGGAGAGGAGGAGTCGCCTAGGCGGCCAGAAGACGGAAGGAGGAAGTGGGACAGGAAGTACCTGTACCTTTTAGTTCGTATAGGGTTCCCAGGCCTTACACTGATCACAATTTGCTCGGTTTACCTGGGACCGGGCGAATATTGATCAGTGTGCCACAATCCCCACTTGGCAGAAGGGGACATATTAGGAATCTTTTCTCGACCAACAGCTGTAACTTCTGATCAGAGTTTCTGACAGCGACAGATGCCACTGTCAGAATGCAATGTCCCAGCAGGAAAGAAATGGGGGGGGGGGGGGGGGGTAATTCCTCCATTCACCTTGTTTGAGTGGATGGAGAAATCTGTAACTATGTTGGTATTGTTAATCTGGCTATGTACTGAGAGGTTTAATCAGTCAGTTCTTGTATTTCAGTGACTGAAATACAAGAACAACAGTATAAATACAATAACACAGTGTATGGCCATGAGCCCTGACACTGTGGTTAATTTATGTGCCTCTGTCATCCGCAGCCCTGCTCCCTGCTCTCCCCCCGTCCTCCACTGTCCTCTCCCCCCTCTCTGCCTGTCAGCTGGTAGCTATGACAGTGCCCGCTCCCCCCCCTCCCCTCCTGCTGCTGAAATAACTGTGACCTGTTTATACTATCCTTACTGTCTTATAATGAAAAGTGCTCCCATGTGTGTGAGCTATAAAAAAAAACGCAGTGTATACCAGATTTCAGAGCGCCTATCTGCGCTCACGTGATAGGCCGCCTCTCTCATCCTCCCCTCCTGACTGACGTCAGCAGAGGATCTTCGGCCCACCTACTCTAGGTGTCAGATGGCGAGAGGAGAGAGCCGGTCGGTCACGTGAGTGCCAATCAGCGCTCTGAAATCTGGTATATACTGCATTTTTTTAAATAAATCACACACACAGCGGCACTTGTCATTAGGAGACAGTGAGCATAGAATAAAACAGGTCAGAGTGGCTAAACAACCACTTTAAACTGGCCCATGTTACAAAACTGACTTATATCCTGGTCCCAACTTATTTTTTGCTTATGCCTGCCAACTGCTTAGGCTAGGAATCAGTAGAAGCCATCATAAAGAAATGCCCACCGACACGCAGCTGATTTTTGAAATAAAAGCTTTTACTTGTGGTTAAATGTTGGGTATCCCCATTTTTCTTCATTTACAAAATAGGTTAGGGCTTGTTAACTGCAAGGGACATTTTTCAAGCGATTCTGATCCCGGCCAGTTATCAACAAAAAAATGTCCAAGTAAACAAGTTAGGTGCTCTTCTGCATCTTACAAAATTTTTTTTTTTTTGCAATAATGTTCAGTTATGCTGTATAATCAGTTTTAGTGCAAGTAGTGTTTAAAAATATTTCTGTAAAGCATAATAGTGCCCCCCCCGCCCCCCCCAAAAAAAAAAAAATAATCGAACCATGTATATTTGCCCATTATTGCATAAAACTTTATTTACAAAACAAGATGCAATCGAGATTCTCCTTCAGAGGTGTGTAGATGTATGGTATATTTCATGCATTTGTTCTGTGTTTGTACTGTCTGCAATATGCAGTAATACTATCTTCATACCTGAGATTTGTGAGATGGGAATGTGAGACATAACATAGCGCAAAGTATACAGACAAAGGACAAATCCTGCCATACCTTCAGTAACATGGACCAAAAAAATCATTAGCTAACCACTTCAGCCCCGAAAGATTTGGCTGCTGAATGACCGGGCCATTTTTTGCGAATCGGCACTGCGTCGCTTTAACTGACAATTGTGCCGTTGTGCGTCGCTGTACCCAAACAAAATTGACGTCCTTTTTTTCCCACAAATAGAGATTTCTTTTGGTGGTATTTGATCAGGTCTGCGGTTATTTTTTGCGCTATAAACAAAAAAAGAGCGACAATTTTGAAAAAAAATACAATATTTTGTACTTTTTGCTATAATAAACATCCCCATTTTTTTTAAAAAAAAGCAAATTTTTATTCAGTTTAGGCTGATATGTATTCTTCTACGTATTTTTGGTATAGCGTATATTGATTGGTTTGCACAAAAGTTATGGCATCTACAAAATAGGGGATAGATTTATAGCATTTTTTTTTTTTTTTATACTAGCAATGGCGGCGATCTGCAATTTTTATCATGACTGCGACATTATGTCGGACACATCAGACAATTTTGGCACATTTTTGGGACCATTGGCTTTTATACAGCGATCAGTGCTATAAAATGCATTGATTACTGTAAAAATGTCACTGGCAGTGAAGGGGTTAACACTAGGGGGGGGCGATCAAGGTGTTAACTGTGTTCCCTGGGAGGTGATTCTAACTGAAGGGGGAGGGGACTGACTAGAGGAAGTGACAGATCATGGTTCCTAGCTAATAGGAACACACGATCTGTCACTCCTCTCAGAACAGAGCACGGATTTGTGTGTTTACACACACACTTCCGTGTTCTGTCCCTCGTGCTCGCGATCGCTCGTGGCCGGCGGTCATCGCGACCGTTGGCCACAAGCATCGGCACCCCCGCTGTGCAGCGGGCCTGTGCGCTCGCCTCCAGCGGCGCACACGCGCCTGCTATCCCGTTCCTGCAAGCTGACGTATAGTTATGACGGTTCGTGGGATTGTGCCGACTTGCCACAGTAAAATGACGGTGGCTGGTCGGCAAGCAGTTAAGCCAATTTTTTCATATCACTACTTTTCCTTTATTTTAACACAAAACAACAAACAGAATAGTTTGAAAGTTATATAAAAGGTTTTGTGCTATAAAACACTTTTGTTCATAAAGCTATCTTTATTATCAGGGGTTAATGATTATATTCTGTTATCTTTTATTGTTCTGTCCTTGCTGCACATTAACCTGTGGCCTGTGTGCATCTTGCTATGTAGCTAAACCCTCCTGTCCTCCAATAACGCAGACTGTGTGAACAAATCTTGACAGTTTATTGGAAAGGTGGGATAAAACTGGTAAGAGGCATAAAAATATGCTAACAGAATAAATATAATGAAACATATAAACTAAGCTAATGATGGTTGTAAAACTGGGCATAGAGGGGTAGATTTTTTTTCCATTCAGCCAGCGGGATATACGAATAAAGAAACTAAAAGATTCCTCTATCAACACAAATGAAAAAAGAGAATCCCTTCTGACAACAAGTTTCTGGAGCAGCAGAGGCTACAGCAGTGAATTTGAAAAAGGAGGGTAGTGCTGCGCTGTCCGTGATTATATATAAATAGTGACTGCTGGGAAAATACCACAGTGGAAAAGTGCTAAAAGTGGTCATAATTGATGTATATACTTCCTTCTTCTTAGCAAATAATAGTGAATAAAATATTTAGATGTAATGTTCCTGAAAATAGTGCTACAACGTGAATGGTGTATATGCTTCACAAATCACTGATTGATAAAATGGACTCCTGGACAATAAATGTATAAAATACTGGTGGTGCATAAGTGGATAATTACAACAATGTGCCTCAAGGGTGGGCACTGTAACATGTACACATATACATCATAACTTCAAATAAAGACAAAATGTTATTTCTTCTGAGTATTGTCCTTGTGTAAAGTGCTAGTAGCATATATACAGATATCTGTACAGATATACAGATGATTGCAACCCTGTGTCTCAAGGCTGGACACTGCAACATGTGCATATATAAATCGTGGGCATCATGAGAGAAAATGTCATTTCTTCTGATAATCGTTCTCAATGGTCTAGGTAAATAAGCATGATCTATCCCTTCACCACGATGTGCACATTCATATAATTTGGTGAATTTCTGCCTCCCTCCAGATGTGAGATATGAAGAATTAAATGTAACCAAGCTCTAGACCTAATATAAGTTTTAACAAAAAATAATTCCTGGAGTTCAGCCTTAATGTAGAGTAATGCAGAGTAACAATGGCTTTGGTGTCCCGGTTATCTCTGTTTGAAGGCAAGGTTCACACAAGTGTTGTGTTTTTGATGCGTTTCACATTTTCTTTTTTTTTTGTACTTAAAAAACAATGAATAGCTGGTTGTAAAGCAACGGGCGGCCACCGCATCCCTAACAACCAATGACTCCTCAGCTATCAGTGGGATTCTCCTCTGACAGCTGAATGTAAATGAAAGAATGCCAGCATTAAAAAAAGTTAAAAAAAAACTGCGTGGGGGGGGGCCCCTCCAATCCATACCAGGCCATTCAGGTTTGGTACAGACTTTAAGGGGGGCCCACGCCAAACATAAAAAAAAATGTTGTGTGGTCCCCCCAAAATCCAGACCCTTCTCTGAGCATGCAGCCCAACAGGCCTGAGCCATACCAGGCCACATGCCCCCGACATGGGGGTGGTGCTTTGGGGCAGGGGAGCAACAAAGCCTCCCACCATCTGACAGTTCTTAAACAACTAAGGGGCAGGGCCACCTGATGATATAACCGGGTGACCCCCCCCTTGTGTCACCATCCACCCAGCATGCCCCGGGTCGATGACATCACAAAGGGGCAGGGTCAACAGGTTTCATTATCAGGTGGCACTGCCCCTTAGTTATTTAGGAACTGTCAGATGGCAAAGTTGTCAGATGGTGGGAGCAGGTAGTCGCTATTCATCATTATTGGTGCACAATTTACTTTAGGGGCATTGTTTTTTGTTTTTTGTAATAAAGGAATTGTCAACAACTCTGTGTTTTTATGAATTTTTGACACTTTTGTTTTTGAATGAGTAGGGGTACAATGTCCCCCCTGTCCCAATGCATCCCCCACCATGTTGAGGGCATGTGGCTTGGTATGGTTCAGGGGTATGGTTCGCTCACCCCCCTTTCCTGGCCCGCATGCTTAGATAAGGGTCTGGTATAAATTTGGGGGGGGAGCCCACGCCATTTAAAAAAAAAATTAGCGTGGGATTCCGTACCAGACCTGAAGGACTTGTTATGGTTTGGGGGGACCCCAATGCAGTTTTATTTTTTATAATGCCAGCATTCTTTGGTTTACAATCAGTTGTCTGGCTGGGGGGCTGTGCCTTTACCCAAATCTGTGGAAGCGGTTACCCAGCTGCCAGATTGCTTGCATCTGACAGCTGGCAGTTGTCTTATCAGTCTAATATACAAAAAGTCCCAGCAGCTGCAGTCGCTGGGAGTTTGTGCAAAGCCCCCACTGCTACTATAGTAGTTTCTACATTGTTGGCAGCAAAAGGGTTAAAAGAAGTATGGCTAAACCTTTTCATGCCTGTACTCCTACTTAGTGTCACAGGGCTACATTTAACCGATTAAGGACCGCCCCATGTACATGTACTATGGCAGGGTGGCCCTTAAGCGCAAAATCACGTATTTGTACGTGATCATCTTCGTGGGCTCTGGGGCGCACGATCGTTCGTAGAGAGGCAGATTAGTGGTCTGCTTATGTAAACAAGGCAGACCGCCATTCTACCAGAGAGGAAAATGGAGATCTCGTGTTTCTGCTAAGCAGTAACACAGATCTCTGTTTTCCTTTAGTCAAAGCACTCCCCCTACAGTTAGAAAGCACACATAGGGAACACATTTAACCCTTTGATTGCCCCTGAAGTTAACCCCTTCCCTGCCAGTGTCATTTATACAGTGACAGTGCATTTTTTGTATTATTGATCACTGTAAATATGTAGCAGAATACATATTGGCCTAAATTTATGAAAAAATTAGATTTTTTACATTTTTTTATTGGATATGTTTTATAGCAAAATGTAAAAAATATTGTTTTTTTTTTCAAAATAGATTTTTTGTGGTGAGTGTACAGCTTGTATAACAGTTTAAATTTGCTGTCCCCTCAAAATTACTCAATACACAGCCATTAATGTGTAAACCGCTGACAACGTAAGTACACCCCTAAGTGAAAATGTCCAAATTGGGCCCGAAGTGTCAATATTTTGTGTGGCCACCATTATTTTCCAGCACTGCCTTAACCCTCTTGGGCATGGAGTTCACCAGAGCTTCCCAGCTTGCCACTGGAGTCCTCTTCTACTCCTCCATGACAACATCACGGAGCTGGTGGATGTTAGAGACCTTGCACTCCACCTTCCGTTTGAGGATGCCCCACAGATGCTCAATAGGGTTTAGGTCTGGAGACATGCTTGGCCGGTCCATCACCTTTACCTTTAGCTTCTTTAGCAAGGAAGTGGTCATCTTGGAGGTGTATTTGGGGTCGTTATCATGTTGGAATACAACCTCTGCAGCAATGCTGGCAGCACTCATACGTCTATTTCCCAAAGACAACCTCTGGATATGACGCTGAGCATGTGCACTCAACTTTTTTGGTCGACCATGGCAAGGTCTGTTCTGAGTGGAACGTGTCCTGTAAAACTGCTGTATGGTCTTGGCCACCGTGCTGCAGCTCAGGGTCTTGGCAATCTTCTTATAGCCTAGGCCATCTTTATGTAGAGCAACAATTCTTTTTTTTTAGATTCTCAGAGAGTTCTTTGCCATGAGGTACCATGTTGAACTTGCAGTGACAAGTATGAGAGAGTGCGAGCGATAACACCAAATTTTACACGCCTGCTCCCCATTTACACCAGAGACCTTGTAACACAAATGAGTCATATGACACCGGGGAGGGAATATGGATAATTGGGCCCAATTTGGACATTTCCACTTTTGTTGCCAGCAGTTTAGACATTAATGGCTGTGTGTTGAGTTATTTTGAGGGGACAGCAAATTTACACTGTTATACAAGCTGTACACTCACTACTTTACATTGTAGCAAAGTGTCATTTCTTCAGTGTTGTCACATGAAAAAATATAATAAAATATTTACAAAATGTGAGGGGTGTATTAACTTTTGTGAGATACTGTACGTAAGCCTATAATAAGGGTTACCTATGGGTACTGTAAATATTTCCTCCTAAACGTGCACCGTTTAGGAGATATTTACTGTACATGCTGCCAGTTACGTCACCAGCGTATGAGCTCTGAAGCAACGGCCGCCCGGGCCGTTCCTTCAGAGTCCTGTACCATAGACAGATGCTCCCATGCATATACGCGGGAGTGACGTCATCATGGCTCTGGCCACTCTCATAGCCAGAGTCCGCGAACCTAGAAGAAAGACGGGTGAAGGTGGAAGCCTTGTCAGCGTTGATAGCTGGCCGCTGGAAGGGCTTCGTTTTAAGGTAAACTTAACATAATGTGTTAGTATGCGATGCATACTAGCACATTATGTCTTTACCTTGCAGGTCCAAAAAAAAACACACACACACAGTGGTTTACTATCTCTTTAAAACCTTGATACATCTTTTAGCATTGATGGTGTTTTCCAGATGTGCAAGCTGCCTATTCCATGCGCACTAATGCACCCCCATACCATCAGAGATGCAGGCTTTTGAAATGAGCACTGATAATAAGCCACAAAGTCCCTCCCTCTTTAGTCTCAAGGATGTGGTGCCCATGGTTGCCAAAATATAAAATTTCGATTAGTCTAACCCCAGAACTGTTTTCTACTTTGCAACAGACATTTTAAAGTGGTTGTAAGCCTCAAACATAAAATATGAACAAAACGTTTCCCTCTATAGTGTGTGCTTGTCTTCATTAAGAGCACTAAGAGGTTGATTTACTAAAACTGGAGAGTACAAATTATGGTGCTGCTCTGCAAAAAAAAAACAATCAACTTCCAGGTTTTTGTCAAAGCATAATTGAACAAGCTAAAGTTAGAAGCTGATTGGCTGCACCAGATTTACAGTTTTAGTAAATCAACCCCAAGCGCTGTTTCTTCCTCCTACTTTGTTCCTCTGCTAACAGCATTAATCACTTCTGACAACTTTTCCTGACACCAAGAGAAAAAAAAGTGACAGGGGAGGGACCTCCAGCACACAGCCTGGGTTTGACAGCCTCAGCTCTGTTCTTGTATGCTGTGTGAAGGAAGGTGTGTCAGCTCTCAGAGCTCTTTTCATTGAGCTCTACAATGTGTCATTTTAGCTCTCCACCCTGTTTTCTGAATATGATATACAGTATGATATGGCTTCCTCTTTGCATGATAGAGGTTAACTTGTGTTTTTATTGGCACAGCAGACTGTGTTCACAGACAGTGATTTAATGAAAGTATCCCTGAACCCATGCAGTGATGTCCATCTGAGGTCCATCTTGTTAGTACCACCTACTTTTCCAGCTTTTTGTTGCCCTGTAGCAACTTTTTGAGAAGTGTTTCTGCCACTAATTTCAAAATTACCTTTTTTTCCCCTTAAAATGGTACATTTTCTCAGTTTAAACATGTGATATTTTTCTATTGCAAATAACATATGGATTTATGAGATTTGAATCATTGCATTCTGTATTTTTTTACACAGCATCCCATCATTTTTAGAATTGGGGTTGTACTTGGAAAATAGTTTTTCTTGTTAAATAACCTGTTGAGACATTATTTTATTCAAGTCCAGAAGAAAAGGACTATGCTACTAAGAAACCTTTTGTATTTCTTTGTTTTTCTATTTTTTTATAGTTAAAACACAGATGCTGCTCCCAATCTGACATACGCACCCGCACGGATGCCACATTGGGAGCAGCATCTGTGCCCATGCAGCTGCTGCGTCCCATTGACATCAGTGGGAGTGTTGGCACCGGTATGTACGGAACGCTTGTGCATCCCCGTGCCGGCAAACATGGCCCTCCAAGGGCATACACTTTAGTACACCCGGTGTAAACAAGGTCTAAGAGCTAACTAAACCCTGCTTTGCAGAAGTGGTTATTTTTGTGCAAGTCAGTGGCGATGTCTACTAGAGATCAACGGAAGTCTGCAAAATGTTTAGAATACAGACAAACTTGGAAACAGAGTTACATTACATTAGGTAGTAACAATATGTAGTTTGGAGTGTTTGTTGCAGGTGTATGAATCCATGCAGCTAAGAAAAAGGTCATAGTGTTTGCCTTAAATGAGAAGTATAGCCAAAGCTATTTTGGCCCTACTTCTCCAGTAGGTTACAGGAGTTCTGCACTCCTATGACCCGTTTCCAGTCGACTGCGGGCTAAAGTCCGCTATAAGCTGCTGTCACTAAGCCAGTTCAGGCTTGGGAAAGATCCCAACCATATGGTCAGGATCCACCCAGATGTCTGGACCAGCAGCTGGCTTAGCCTCTCAGCGATCCAGCCCCTCCTTCCCCCTGCACAGCTCCGCTCCAGTGAACGCTACAGAGGCAGAGCAGAGAGCCAGTGGCTAACAGTCACGGCTCTCTGCTCAGAGCAGATGGAAAGAACTGTACAATCAGAGATGTTCAGTTTTCACTACAGAACCGAGTTCTGTTGAATAGTGCCTCACATCGAAAAATGCCTCCAATGGGTCTGCGCATGCGCTGTACGGAACGTCACTTCAGCTGATACGTTGATCAGCTAGCACAACATGAACATAGCGCATGCTCATATGATTATTGCCATTATCCACCGCTATGCAAACAGAGGAGGGAGAGCATAATGTCAGATTATGTCAGATGTTTTGTGTGTGTTGCAGGTTGTCTTCAGTGTTTTGAACGGCAGGTTTTGTGTGTGTTGCAATACGACCTTAGACACAGCCATACCCCCCCCATTCAACACACTAACGATGCCCTGCAACACACACAAAACACACCCCGCAGTAGCGGGGCATAATTTCACAATTACATTCTCCCTCTGCTGTTTGCATAGCGTCGGATAATGCCGCGGACGATCTGCACATGCGCTATGTGCAGGTCGCGCCAGCTGGTCAACATATCAGCTGGAGTGATGTTGTTTACTGAGCATGCGCAGACCCAAGGGAGGCATTTTTTGATGGAGGGCATTTCTCGATAGAACACCAGCAGGGGACAGATGAAGCATCAGATCGATGCTGCATCCACCTAGGTGAGTATAAATGGTTGGTGTTTTTTGTATGTCTATACAATGACATTTAATAATTTGCTTTTAATAATAAATATGTTTTACACATGTAGATTGAGCAGATGTTATGGTTACAGACCTTCTGTAAAGTAAATAGAATAATGCACAGACTTTAATACTTTCTCCACCACTTGTGGAGAAAAAGCAGTGGGCATGATGATTATTTTATGTAATATTCATTTTAATTGACATAAGGCAACAATATGAATATGTCCTAAGGAGACAGCGCTCATTCACCCTACTGTATCTATGAAGGAGCAGCATTATCACTCTAGGACAGGACTACAAAACACCTTCTCATCTCCTCTTCTCCTTATCATAGATGGAAAGTGTTTTGTTGTCTATGGAGAGAGTTGTCAAGAGTGCTAACATGATAATAGTCGCCAGAGGCACAGTATCAAGATCAGATCAATTGATGTCTTGCAGGTTCAACAGGAATATTTTTACACTATTCAACAAAACACTTTCAGGCTTGGTTCATACTAGTGTGATGCCAGACATCGCATGTGATTCGCACTGCATTGCTGTGAAGATCACATGCAATGCCTGTGTGATGTGATTTCAGCCATACAAACTATGGCTGAAATCGCATCTCATTCGCACCAAAATGGTGCAGGACCCTTATTTTGGTCTGCACTGGAATCGGATCGCATGGGTGTTCACACCCATGCGATCCGATTCCTGCACTATTTCACAGTTCACACTGTGATCTGCGAACTGATCTGGGGGGTGTCGTTAACTTTACATTGAGACCCCCAGTGGTTCACAGATCTCAGTGTGAACCACTGTGCAATTCAGGTGCGATGCGGGAACCCACACTGGATTTGCAGGGTTCTCGCATCTCACCAGTGTGAACCGAGCCTCAATTGTATATTTAACCAACTAAAAGAAAGCAAATAAAAGAACCTCATTGTTACAGTTTATATACACTTTAGCTTGAAAGAAATTGTACTGTGTGATTTGCTCTGGAATTTGTAGCATAGTGGTGATGAATCTTTTTTATTTCTCTCCCTTTTCCATAGAATGTTGCCCTTAGTGGATTATTTGCTGGATGCACTAAACCTGGAGCACACGACATTCAGAATCTATGCTGTCACTGCATTGTTTCTCTTCTCTGTTGCTGTTATCCTTCGGACTTGCCTAAAGGTGGTTCTGTCTGTGAATGCGTATATCACCAATGCTCAAAGATTACGCTGTTTCCCAGAGCCTCCAAGACGAAATTGGTTTTTGGGACACCTAGGATTGGTAAGCACACTAAAATCAATCTGTGGTTTGTTAACTTTAAATTACAACTGTATCATAAATGTAACTATGATAGAATAGATATACAATTCAGCAAAATTAGTAGTCCATGAGGAACTTTATATATGGCAAAGTGATCCTTTTTTTTTTACATACAGGGAAAAGTAAGAGGGTCATCTAGAGACATTGTCACCTGGTCATTCATGGTAAAGGGACCACTGTCTTTGTAGAGCCACCTCACTTTCAGTCCCTCTCTGCTCTTTCCCCTCTCACAGCCTTCACTGAAATCACTATTGCCATCGACCAGGGTGAACAGTAATATCATTCTTTGGGATATATGACCGCACTGGGGCCTAGTGATTGACTGTTAGGCCCAAGCACTGTCACAGGGGAGGTCACCTGCTCTTCCATACTCAAGAAGCACCTGGTAGTGTTCTTAACTGTGATGGAGGAAGGATCATAAGGGGAGCACTGGCAAAGTTGAATATAAGAGGGTGCACTTTGCAGAAACACTGTCACTTAGCCCAGCATGAACATGGTGACAGTGTCTCTTTAACTTCCCCAGCAGAATATACTCCCCTTTTTTGTTCCCATACCACTCCATTCAGCCACCAGGGCAAGGAACAGAAAACCCTGTATGACGCCTAAACTGACTTATCTGGGCTTACACAGTTCTATGGACTCCGAACCCCCCTAATATGACAGTGCTGGGCCAATCATGGCCAATCAATGTTATCTGGGAGAAGAAACTTGAGTCACATGCTCATCCACCCAGTTTTACATTTCTCCCAATGGCTGAATGTATGAGCTTAAGTGCACTGTATTCTTTTTTTTTCTCCAGTTTGTGTAAGGATTGCAGTCATTAACCGGCCTCTGATAGATCTATACACCTTACAAACTGATCATTGACTGCTGCTCACTCTGCCAACACTCTCCACTGGCTTCCACTAGCCCGATGTATAAAATTCAAAATACTAACCACAACATACAAAGCCATCCACAACATCACCCCCCTGCTACATCAACAACCTCATCTGCAGATATCACCCAAATCATCCTCTCTGCTACTCCCAAGACATTCTGCTCTCTCGCTCCCTCGTTACCACCTCCCATGCTTGCCTTCAGGACCTCTCCAGACCCTCTTCCATCCTCTGGAGCTCCCTATTCCAGTATGTCAGGTCACCCCCAAACTCCTTGAAAACTCATTTATTTAGGGAAGCCTACCCCACCTCCATCTAAAAACTATTTGAGTCACCTCCATCAGATCATGCCCTGCAGCTATTACCTTTTGTACCATCTCCCCCTCCCTTTTGTACCACCTCCCTCTCCCTTTAGATTGTAAGCTCAATGAGCAGGGCCCTTCTATTCCTTGTACGCTGAACTGTATTCTAATTGTACTGTCCCCTTTATATTGTAAAGTGCTGCGCAAACTGTTGCGCTATATAAATCCTGTATAAGAGCCCTTTCACACTGAGCCGTGGGACGCGTTAGAGGTAAAGCGCTGCTAGTTTTAGCTGCTCCTGCTGCTGTCAATCAAATCCAATGATGAAGGAACAGGGGGTTGGGCAAAGCCCCACTGGCTGTGTCAATGGACACTACCAGTGGGGCTTGGGAGTGGGCCCCCATGGGTACCCCCTTAGCAAGCGGCGTACTAGGGGGGTCTTTGGAAGGAGGGAGGTGCCAGGAGTGGAGGCAGGCGATCCGAGTAGACGAAGATTGACACTGCTCTGTGCAAAACCATTAAACAGAGCATGAAAGTATGACATGCTTGTTATTTAAAAACAAACAAAGCTCCAAAGGTTTATTTATTATTATTATTATTATTATTATTATTATTCAGGATTTATATAGCGCCAACAGTTTATGCAGCGCTTTACAACTTGAGTGTAGACAGTACAAATATAATACACTTTATTACACTAGGAATCAGAGAGCCCTGCTCCTTAGAACTTACAATCTAAGAGTTTAATATCATTTTAAACAATTAAAACTACACCTAGTGCCATTTTAAAATATTTTCCTATAAATATTTGATAAACATATTAAAGCATATATTAACCAATACAGCAACTTTTCCCAACCTGCGTGCCATGTGTAAACCATTGAAACTATTGTCTGGTGTCAATAAACCCCGGCTAAAATGTTTTATCTTCAAATCATGGTACATTAGTGCGTCCAAAAATAAGTATGGTAAAATATATATAGAAGAATAAGGGATGTGGATTTTTAACACTCTACTATACAGCAACTGCACTATACAACAAAATTATTTTTAGTAGTACTTAATAATAATTATCCCAAAAAAAGCAGACAGTGGAAATTAGAATGCAACCTTTACAGTGATGGTCGGGAAAGAAATGTCCTTTTACATTGGTAGAAGAGCCCCTATACATTGGTATTCAAGGAGAAAGGAGCCCCTTTCATTGTTAGTAGTGGGTGAAAGATCATTGGTGTCAAGGTTTCTTAACTAAGAGATAACGCTCTACTGGTTCCACGCCCCTGGTTCTGCCCAATGGTGCCGGGTCTATGAAAGCACAGTCAGTCAGCAGAGCAATCCACCCCTGCACATTGCCTAAAGTACACTGATTAAACAAATCCTACTACATAAGTTGTTTTGTATGTATATATGTTACCTGTTTATCGATATGCAAGTTACCTGTTTATCGGCAGCCATCTCTTCTCTACAACCATTTAAAGTGCAGAATTTACACAGCTTTGCCAAGCTTTCAGAGGCCGAGGTCTGAAGTCACCCACTGAACAGCTCAGCTGAGTGTTACAGTATGTGAAACTTGAGTGGAGGGAATGAGCACACTCCCTCTATACAATCTCCTAGATAAACATGCACAGCTGAGGCTATCACACACCTACTGTGTGCTAGAGGACCCCTTCCCTGTCCCCCTTAATTACTTGTAGTCAGCACAGCCTGTCAGAAATAACTCTTGCTTATAGCAGAGGAACAAGACAGAAGACAAAAATCACACTTAGTGCTTTGGATTGAGGCAAGTACACATTATAGAAGGTTGTTCTTTATTCATTTTTCATTTCAGAGGTTTACAACTACTTTAAGGAATACCTAGCATCCTCTAGAGCATGGGTGTTAAAATCAATTTCATCACAGGCCCATCAGCAGCATGGTTGCCCTCAAAGGGCCAGGTGTATCTGGGGTGCACTACATACAGAGTGCAGAGTTTGGGATTACGCTATGTACAGAGTTCAGGAGTGTGTTATATACAGAGTGCAGGGTGTGCTATGTAGAGAATGCAGGATTTAGGAGTGCACTACATACAGAGTGCAGAGTTCAGGGTGCGCTGTGTACAAAGTGCCCTGCACTCTAGGGTGCGCTGAGTGCAGAGTTCAGGGGTGTGTAGTGTACAAAGTTTAGGGTGCAGGGTTTATGTCTGCACTATGTACAGTGTGCAATACCGCCACCCCCCTCCCCAAAGCTTTCTGCATCTCTAGTCATTCCTACCTCTCCCTATGTAGGCAGATCTAGTTCCAGACAGAAAACACCCCTGCCAAAAACTGCTGATAACAGCCTATGTGTGCATGGATACATAGGATAACATGCTGGGGAGTTTACTGGCTGCAGAAAAAAAAAAATGCAGCTGTAAAAACATTCAGTGTGCATGAGGCCTTAGGGAGATCATTCTTGCTCTCACATTCAGGAGAGTTGTCCCCTATCATGAGGGATCTGTTACATGCGGAAGCCGCTGAAAGATGTAGTAGTCCTGCTTTTTTTTTTGTTTCCTACCATCATAATAGAATATAAAAGGGTAACAACTGTAAAGGAACATAACATCAGATAAAAAAAATGAAATGGGAAGTTGTGTAAAGTGTGAGATCAGCTATTTCACAAGCATGTAGTACAGTGAAGCAATTTATTGCATATACTTTTTGGGGTCACAAATACAATAACAGTCTTCTCATTGTTTACCAGTATACTTTCTAGAGAAGAACAATGTTGCAGATACAGATGGTAAACGTTGGTGGACAGCCTAAAAATGGCTGTCCACCAACGTTTACCATCCAACCTGACAGAACTGGAGAAGATCTGCAAGGAGGAATGGCAGAGGATCCCCAAATCCAGGTGTGAAAAACTTGTTGCATCTTTCCCAAAAATACTCATGGCTGTATTAGATCAAAAGGGTGCTTCTACTAAATACTGAGCAAAGGGTCTGAATACTTAGGATCATGTGATATTTCAGTTTTTCTTTTTTAATAAATCTACAAAAATGTCAACAATTCTGTGTTTTTCTGTCAATATGGGGTGCTGTGTGTACATTAATGAGGAAAAAAATGAACTTAAATGATTTTAGCAAATGGCTGCAATATAACAAAGAGTGAAGAATTTAAGGGGGTCTGAATACTTTCCGTCCCCACTGTATCTCTGCAAGTTACAGATAATCTGTAATTTTTTTAGCTTTCAATATAAACTTTTTAAGAAGTCTCTGTAAAAGATATTTGCATACTAGGCGTTTATCCTGTGTGTGTCCAGCCTTAGCATATTAGAGTCCCTGGGAGGTACAGAATACCTGTGTTCCAGGCATACATTACTGAACACGTAGGGCCCTAAACATGAGTACCAGCCACTACAGCACTCATCCCTTTCGGTTGCAAACGCATTGGCTTTTGACAGGCTGCAGGCAGAGGAGCTGGAGCCTCCCTGGCACACTAAAGTTCCGGGATTGGACCCACATTGAACTAAACACCTAGTGAGCAAGGAGCCTAATATATCCAGAAAGTTAGGCTAGTTAACTATTTGCAGTGATTCTGTAATTGTAAAAGTATGAGTGCTGCATTTGCTCATGCTCTTTTGAAAATACTAGTTGCTTGAGTGTGTCTGGCTTCAATAGTCACATACCTGGAACAAGCATGCTATAAATCAGAAAGTTTCAGAGTTACTTTTCTTTATATTTGTTAGACCAGAGACTCAGAAAGTATTGAAGGCAAATCATCAGCATGACATCTTTGGAGCTAATGGAGACGTCAGCAATGGCAGTAACCATTGTCATAAAGTGACAGAGTCACTTTAACTGTAAACATTCAAAACCTTTATACTGAAAGGGGAAAAAGAATGGTATTCCCTCAACAACAGACAAGAGAAAAGTATCGCATATATAGACTTTTTCTTTCTTGCCATTAGTCTCTAAGCTCCATGGTGTCATCCATACAGCCTGAACAAGGATGGCATGGTCTTTGACTAGCTAGTGCTTTGTGGGTGTTTGACATCATTAGAGGTTGCAGAAAGTCTATTGTTTTCAATTAGAAAGACATTTTTTCTTTCATATGTATACCTATAATGCATTAAAAAGGGCTATAGGTCCACTTTAACTTAACACACAGTCTGCTTCTGGTGAATCGGACCGGATGATTGTCTCTTTTCTCTAAGGAAAGAGACAGAATAGAACAGAATAGCTTCACGCTCATGACTTGTAGCTATATATAGCTACCAGATATTTAAACCATTCAAACTTCTTTGTTCCTGAAGGTAATATGATGTCTGGTGACTTCTTTTGGGATCACAGCTCTGACTTTGCAGTGCATATACGTATGTACATACACATCCCTGGATCTTCCCGTTTACCAACAGACATTCCAGCAAAAAAAAAAAAAAAAAATCAAATGGAGTGCTGCATGCTTTTCTGGATTGTCTATGTCATAATAAATGATAAAACAACTAAAAAATGTGGCCATCATCCTAATGATGAAAATGAATAATAAGGAGGTAATATTAATCTGCTAAGAAACTGCCAACATCCCTCTATTATATGCAAATAAAGATATCCCCCACGGGTGGGACTTTAAAGGCACAGAATATAACAATTTTCTAAAAATGTAATTTTAATAAAAAAAGAAAAGTATAATACAAAATTGAATACGATATGTATAAAAACAGTTAGAACTAGAGATACTAAACTAAAATGTAGCGACAGCATTATATCATGTATGTGAAATGACATGAAACAAAAAATTTTGTTAATGGGTATAGTGGATTGCATTAGTATATGCATTAGTATATGCAACCTACTATACCCATTGACAACATTTTTTGTTTCATGTCATTTCACATACATGATATAATGCTGTTGTTTGCTACATGTTAGTTTAGTATCTCTAGTTCTAACTGTTTTTTTATACGTATTGTATTCAATTTTGTACTATACTTTTCTTTTTTTCACTAAAATTCAATTTTTAGAAAATTGTTATTACATTCTGTGCCTTCAAAGTCCCACCCTTAGGGGATATCTTTATTTTCATCATCCTAATGATCATATTTTTAGATTAACAGTCTTCAGGGACAGACTGGAACTCCAGCCAATGATACATTCTCAGGGTCATATGTCAGAATCTCAATTTAGAAAGTGGATGTTTAGCTTCATCCCTCCCTACCTTCCAAGCAGAACTTTTTATAAAGGAGGCAGACACTGATTATTCATTCAACTGAAGAAGAAAAAGGGAAACCAGAAGTCAAGTCAAGGTTTGCATAACAGGGCACCCTGGGTTTTTGTGGCTCCCAATAGGAGCATGGCAGAATTATTAAAGCATGTTAGCTAGTGTTGAATTGCTAGTTCATTTGTACCTAAAGGTAAGTATAGAGTCGCTTTAAAATCATATTCTTTTATTTTCTTCTTATTTTCTCTTATTTCTTTTATTTTCTACTTTATAAAGTCACCTTTTTGCTCTTTTGCATTCATCTTCTTCAGCACCTGCAATTGTATCTGCATCTTGCTGTTCCTAAGCTTTCACCATGGTACCCAGGGGTGCAGGGGTGTTGTTCCCTCCTTAACCATTCCTTGCTGTACACTATAGCTCTTACAAATTACAAGAAACCTATCTAAGGCCCCCTTAGTACAGTGCAGTTTTCTGTGTTGTATTTTTATGCGCATTTTACACACATTTTTAGGTGCCCTGTCATGAAACTCTTTTAGAATGTGTATTTTCATGCAGTGTTAATTTCTTAGAAAAAAGGAAAGGCAGCTAGCAGTAAAAACTACTTTCATAGATGTACACAGCGGGGTTAATTTACTAAAGGGGTAGAATGAGTTCACAAGAAAGTTGTTACTGTGGGACCCAAGAAAGAATTTTTATCAAAATGTTTGCAAATCCTTACAAAACAAAACAAAAAAATGGCTGTATAATAAAACCACAGAAACAGTAAAAACCTATTTAAATACGTTGCAGGAATGCGTTACATACTTTGACGCATTGTGGTGCCATTCATATTGAATAGTACCCCAGCACATTAAGGCAACATGCATGCATCTCAGCATGGCAATGCACTATAGTGTCCTGTGGTGTGTTAAAAATGCTGTGGCACATACGATTTTTAGGATGTTTAGGTGCATTGGCAGCCCATTTATTTCAATTGACTGCCTTAATGCAACACATGATAAGGCGTCACTTAACCTGCCTTATCGCATAGCACAAATTCATGCAGCTCTGTATTCAATATATAACAAGGCGGCGTCAAGGATTGCACATGAGAAGCACTGCAGGACATTACCTATACTAGTGGTATGATGCTATCTATCTACCCACAGCTATTGCCTTACAAGCTGATTCTGTCTCAATCAACTTATCCATCTGTGTTTAAAACACTGTTTTTAATGCTTTTTGCTGTACCATTAAAAATTCCATGGGTTTGTTTCAATGCTCTGGGTAGAATTTTTAGTTTGGTAAAGAGGAATTCCAGGTATGGATATTTTATACGTAGTTTCATTGCTTCAGCTTGGATGTAAATATGTACATATCATACCAGACCGATGCTCCAGAAAGCTGGAAATCACTAAGGTAGTGCAGCACTGAAGTGATCTCAATTTGCTTCTGGATCCCATGTTGAGTGGCTGCCCTGCTGCATTGTGAACACAGGAGGGAGCTAGGCACAGGCTTTATTCAGAGAACACTTTGCATTTGCTGAATGAATGCAAAGCATTCTCTGATTGGACAAAATAGAGAGTGTGATGTCACCACCCTACCTGGAATTCCTGTTTAATTTGAAGGCTTTCATTACAATGAAATTCCCCACATAGAATGCATTGCGGACACTTTTCTCCATTTCTTTAAGCTTTAGTAAAATCAAGAGAAATAAAGTCTTAGTTGTATTTTTTTAGTAGTAGACTTTTCTAATTAGCCCCAGGTCTCTTTCCTTCATAATTTTTCTGTATAATTTCCTCCATTCCCACCTCCGCCACCACCCCTGCTTTGCACGCATTGTAGCCTTCCAGTTATGCATTAACAAAAATCCAATTTTTTTTTATTTTCTTTGCACATGATTGGGTATTCAAAAATGAGTATCACTGTACCACAGTAAGCTAAGTGAAAATTCAATTTACAAAATGCACATGCTCTACTGGTAAATAAGGCTGAGCTCTGGCGTGTTCGCACACTCCACGTGCCGAGCCCACCAGGAAGTCGGCACGGCGCTAATCACAGGCAGTGAGACATTTTCCCGATGTGCGGCTGCAGAGATTGGGAAATGTCTCACTGCCTGTGATTAGCGCCGTGCCGACTTCCTGGTGGGCTCGGCACGTGGAGTGTGCGAACACGCCGGAGCTCATCCTTACTGCTAAATTAACCCCAGAGTATTTTTGAATGACAGTGGTAATCCCAAGTATCTTGTAGTGCCTGGTATTAACCAGGACCTTTACTTCTACAAATGACTGACATATCAACGTTAACAGTAATAAATTGATAAACTGGGGACCTTGATATTTGGTTTTAGAACCCATTTGGAGCCCTGGTCTACAGGTTTCACAGCTCTGTATTATAATGATGTAAAGTAGTCTTTCTTTATGTTACTGGGGGGGCATCAGTCCATATTATAACATGCAGGGAAAAATATTTGTACATAAAGAGCATAAGTAGGGACCACCTGACCTTATCATTGGTCTGCTTATTAAAGCTGATAATATGCTTGCACGCTAACCCATTTTCACTCCTCTGCAGTATAACCTTGCTTTGTGCCATATCATTGCTTTTAGGTTATGCCAAATGAAGAGGGTATGAATGAAGTCAGCAAGCTAGTCACAAAATTTACCTATACTCTGAAGTCATGGTTTGGACCAACCTTGCCTATAATCTCGCTTGTTCATCCTGACACAGTTAAACCAATGGTAGCAGCTTCAGGTATTGTATCAAAGTCCCGAAGATGTATCACGGTTTCAGTCACAGTAAATTAATTGTTTTTAAACTTAAATTAAGCTCAATTATGGAGACTTGCTCGGTTAGATACGTTACCCAAAGTTCACATCTTAGGCAAAGGTAGACTGACCTAGGTTGCCAATAAGCAGCATTTTCTATACTAAAGCCATATCTTTTATATTTCAAAATGTTCTGCATGAGTCCCAGTCAGAATATTGAGGTATCATCCCTTCAAATAAGCAAAGTTTTATACATTAACTTTTTATTTGTTCAGTGTCATATATTCCTAATTTGTATTCAGTGGACCTCAGGGAAAAATTTATGTATGACCCAATTAATCACATTCTAAATTCTAATTCTAATTTTAAATACTAATGTGTGCTCAAAAGTGTATATCTTGAGCAGACCAAACCTGAAACTTTGGGGTTGATTTACTAAAGCTACATTTTTACTAAACTGTAAATTGTGAGAATTGCCATAGCTCACCTACCGTATGGGTCAATTTCCTAGAAATGATTGTTGTTGAAGGTAAGGGGATCACTGATGAATTACATTACATTTCGGGATCAATTTACTAAGGAGTAATTTTCACCCTAGCCTTAAAACTTTCTTTTACCTGATTAGGTATTTAAAGTGAACATAGGCTGGGTTTCAAAATAATTTTAATCCAAACAGTGTAAAAATTACCAGTGAAAGATACGTAGTGGCTTTTAACCCTTTCGCTGCCAGGCTCTGTGCTCCATTTTGTACACTCAGGTAGCTAGACCGTTTTTGCAATTTTTCCTTTGCTTTATTATTTTTTACTTATAGCTTTTAGAGTTTGTCAAAGACCCCCTAAACCATGTATTTTTGAAAGCACATGATCAATAGAATAAAAAAAAGGTGCTATTGATTTTTTTAGACCCCGCGATATATGCGCAAATGTTTATCAAACCAATATATTTGCAAAAAATACACTAACACTATTATTAGCAGATAAAAACACAGTACATTTGACTAAAAGCTTAACCTGTATTGAGTTAATAAATAACAATTATTTTTAACTTTTAAATTGCGCCTTTTTGCAAAATGATGAAAATCAAACAGACGCAAAAGTGTAAATATCCAATTTTCTCTAAAAATCTGAAGGTTTTCATTTTTCCCATACAGCTTTCAGAATTTGTGAAAGACCCCCAAAACCATATATTTTCTGAAAGCATATGACCTCTAGAATAAAAAGAAGGTTCTACTGATTTTTTTAGTGCAGTATTTGCGCAAATGTTTAGCAAACCAATATATACGCAAAAAATACACTAAAACCACTATTAGCAGATAAAAACACAGCTAAATTTACAAAATTCCTGCTAAATCTCTATTAGATAAAAAAGCTTAACCGGCATGAAGTTGATAAATAACAAAAAAATTTAAATTTTTACATTGTGGCTTTTTGCAAAATGGTGAAAATCGTACGTACGCAAAAATGTAAATATCCAATTTTCTCTAAAAATCTGAAGGATTTTATTTTTCCCTTACAGCTTTCAGAATTTGTGAAAGGCCCCCAAAACCATATATTTTCTGAAAGCATATGACCTCTAGAATAAAAAGGTGCTACTGATTTTTTAGACCCCGTGGTATTTGCGCAAATGTTTATCAAACCAATACATTCTCAAAAAATACACTAAAACCAATTATTAGCAGATAAAAAAAGTTAATTTTATAAAAATTCCTGCTAAATCCCTAATAAATATAAAGCTTAACCTGTATGGAGTTAATAAATAACAAATATTTGTAAATTTTAAATTGCCCTTTTTGAGAAATAGTGAAAATCGGAGATACAAAAATCTGGAGGTTTTCCTTTTTCACATACAGCTTTCAGAATTTGTAAAAGACTCCCAAAACCATATATTTTATGAAAGCACATGGCCAGTAGAATAAAAAGAAGGTGTTACTAATTTTTAAGGCAGCATGATATTTGCGCAAATGTTTATCAAAACAATATTTTCACTAAACATACAGTGGGGAAGGAAAGTATTCAGACCCCCTTAAATTTTTCACTCTTTGTTATATTGCAGCCATTTGCTAAAATCATTTAAGTTCATTTTTTTCCTCATTAATGTACACACAGCACCCCATATTGACAGAAAAACACAGAATTGT
The DNA here is from genome assembly GCF_042186555.1 of Aquarana catesbeiana. Lineage (NCBI taxonomy): Eukaryota > Metazoa > Chordata > Amphibia > Anura > Ranidae > Aquarana > Aquarana catesbeiana. Next base: position 424,068,765 of record NC_133325.1, read on the forward strand.
TGACATTTTTGCAGATTTATTAAAAAAGAAAAACTGAAATATCACATGGTCCTAAGTATGCAGACCCTTTGCTCAGTATTTAGTAGAAGCACCCTTTTGATCTAATACAGCCATGAGTCTTTTTGGGAAAGATGCAACAAGTTTTTCACACCTGGATTTGGGGATCCTCTGCCATTCCTCCTTCCAGATCCTCTCCAGTTCTGTCAGGTTGGATGGTAAACGTTGGTGGACAGCCATTTTTAGGTCTCTCCAGAGATGCTCAATTGGGTTTAAGTCAGGACTCTGACTGGGCCATTCAAGAACAGTCACAGAGTTGTTGTGAAGCCACTCCTTCGTTATTTTAGCTGTGTGCTTAGGGCCATTGTCTTGTTGGAAGGTAAACCTTCAGCCCAGTCTGAGGTCCTGAGCACTCTTGAGAAGGTTTTCGTCCAGGATATCCCTGTACTTGGCCGCATTCATTTTTCCCTCTATTGCAACCAGTTGTCCTGTTCTCATTTGCTCTGACATGCACTGTGAGCTATAAGGTCTTATATAGACAGGTGTGTGGCTTTCCTAATCATGTCCTATCAGTATAATCAAACACAGCTGGACTCAAATGAAGGTGTAGAATCATCTCAAGGATGATCAGAAGAAATGGACAGCACCTGAGTTAAATATATGAGTGTCACAGCAAAGGGTCTGAATACTTAGGACCATGTGATATTTCAGTTTTTCTTTTTTAATAAATCTGCAAAAATGTCAACAATTCTGTGTTTTTCTGTCAATATGGGGTGCTGTGTGTACATTAATGAGGAAAAAAATGAACTTAAATGATTTTAGGAAATGGCTGCAATATAACAAAGAGTGAAAAATGTAAGGGTGTCTACATACTTTCCACCCCCACTGTACACTAAAATCCTTCATATTGCACATAAACACAATGTAACTTACAAAATGTGGCATACTAAAGTGTATGCCCACGGATGGCCACGTTTACCCGCACAGGGATGCACAGGTGTTCCATGCACCCCTGTACAGGCAGTTCCATTTGTGTCAATTGGGAGGCAGCTGCTGCACAAACACAGCTGCGGTTCCCAATTTGACATCTGTTTGAGTGTGGGTACATGACCCCTAACGCAGACAGTGTGAGCTCAGGGACATGCATGCGGACCTACATGGATGTAAAATTGGGTGTTCGTGCAGGTGCTACATCCCAAATGACATCAATGTGACTGCCTGCACAGAGATGCACGGAACACCTGTGCGTCCCCGTAAAGGTACGCTGTGTATGCCTGTGTGAACAAGGCCTTAGGCCCCTTTCACACAAGCACACTGATCAGATCTGCCTGTCCGTTTTTTAGGCAGCCCCAATCAGACCACCCATTGTTCTCTATGGAGAGGCTGATGTAAATGGACATGTGTCCGTTTACACCCGCCTGCATCGGATCCAGTCTAGTCTGCTAAAAACAGAGGGATTGGGATCCCATTCCCTATCTACCTAGCAGATCGGATGGTATCCGATGGAACTGGACAGGCGGTCCATTTCCATCCGAGCACCCCATAGAGAAAATCGAGCTGTGTCCATGTCCGCTCTATATCAGCAGAGCGGATCTGTCATCCGCCTGCTCAGCAGGGATCAGCAGACAGATCCCCCGCTGAGCAGGCAAATCTGCTTGACAGAGTCCGCTCCATGTGAAAGGGGTCTTACCAAGATCGGCCGGTCCATTAGGGGTTCTGGGGTGCCACCCCTCTGCAGGGTGCCAGACTCATACGTTTGCATGAGTTTTTTTCTTTCAAGCCACATGATTAGAGCCTGAGGCTCTAATTAGCTTGAAAAAGGTTGGGCTGGGGGTGCAGAGCATTGCACCCTGAACCCACCCACTTGTGACAATAGCAAATTAATATTCGCCATTGTCTTCCGGCTTCTCCTCCTGACCAATCAGGATGGATAGGGTTGGCCGGGAGGAGAAGCTAAGGAAGCCATGGAGAGGTGAGTGCGGTGGGGGGGGACCATCACCGTGGAGGGGTGAGTGTGCAGGGGGCCTCACCGTGGAGGGGTGAGTGCTGGGGGGGTGTCACCGTGGAGGGGTGAGTGCGGGAGGTCCATCACCGTGGAGGGGTGAGTGTGCGGGGGGGCCTCACTGTGGAGGGGTGAGTGCGGGGGGTGTCACCGTGGAGCGGTGAGTGTGGGGGGGCCTCACCGTGAAGCGGTGAGTGCAGGGGGGCGTCACTGTGGAGAGGTGAGTGCGGGGGGGGGCATCACTGTGGAGGGGTGAGTGCGGATGGGCCCGGGGAGTCTTACAATGTTTGTTTTTTTTTTTTTTTTTTTTACTTTTTACACTATACCATCTATACTACCCAAACCTGCCACTATACTACCCAAACCTGCCACTATAGTGCCCTGGACTACCCAAACCTGCCACTATAACGCCCTATACTATCCAAAACTGCCACTATACCACCCTATACTACCTAAACCTTCTACTATACTGCCTATACAACCCAAACCTGCCACTATACCACCTATACTACCCAAACCTTCCACTATACTACTCAAACCTGCAACTATACTACCCAAACCTTCCACTTTATCACCTATACTACCCAAACTTGCCACTATACCACCCTATACTACCAAAACCTTCCACTATACTACCCAAACCTGCAACTATACTACCCAAACCTTCCACTATACCACCTATACTACCTAAACTTACCACTATACCACCCTATACTACCCAAATTACATTTTTGTTTTTGTTTGTAACATGACAAAATGTGGAAAACTTCAAGCAATAGGCACTGTATCTATTGCTGAATTTTGTGTCTTGTTTACAGTTGTTTTGTGCACAAAGTATAGTGTATTTACAGTCAGGATATATGCTTACTTTATTGTTTACCAGAAAATGTTGTGTTTTTTTATATGTTTGCATGCTTGTGTTTTCATATTTTCATTGGCTTCTATCTGTGTGAGTATAGAAATTCTGCATCTGTGTAAACAAACTGCTTTAGGACCCAGTCACATTATTGCATTGTGGTAACATGGTAGAACCTGCATAATCACAACATATGTAGTGCAGTGCCGTCTATTTTGAATGACACCCCAACACTCTAATCCAATGCACACCCAACGCCTCCAATACAGTAATGCGCTGAGATGAAAAAGATAGTGCTTCCAAGTCCTGTGCTGAGTGCCTGCCCTGCTGCATTGTGAAAACAGGAGGTCAGCAGCTCAGTGTGGGCGCCATTCAAAGAATGTTTTGCAATTTCTAAATGAATGCAAAGCATTCTCTGATTGGATGAGGTGGAGAGGCAGAGGGGCGATGTAATGCTCTCCCCTTTGCCTAATCAGAGAAGGCTTTGCATTTATTCAGAAAATGCAGAGCATTCTCTAAATGGCACTGGTGCTGAGCTGCCGACCTTCTGTGTTCAGAATGCAGCAGGGCATCTGGCAGGACCTAGAAGTAAGTGGAGTTCACAAGATCACTGTAAGTTATTGTTTTCATGTTTTTTGTGCAAAGTGACAGATAATAAGAGGAAATGTATACTATGTGTAACTGTATTTGAAAAGTAGTTTTAAAATGGTCTGTTATGTACAGTTGTATACTAAAAATTTTCTGCTAGAACATACTAATAGTTTTGTTAAGAGTTCCATTTACTGTTTTAAAGAATTATTCTATATGAAAGACAGCTGAAAGCCACATGGGAAGCACTGCTGTAAAAAATTACAGATGGAATCTCATTGGCTGGCATATGAACAAGGCATCCACTAGGATTTTTAAATATGCTCAACTTTCTGGATCTGTGGACCTCTTAAAGTACACGTAAACCCTGCCCGAATTACATTTACTTTTCCAAAGCACTGGTTATCATAAACAATTCATTTTTTTTTCTAAATACTAGTTCTACCATTTTTCATTCTTTATTACATATCAACACTGCTTATCTCCCGCAGCCTTGTTACGGCCATGTTCTCTCTACATGCATACACTCCAATAAAGGCTGGATGACTTATTTTAAGATGGGTTTTTTTTATGGTGACAACAGTGGAACATGCCAATACAATGGGGTGCTTTACTAAAACTAGCGAGAGCAAAATCTGGGGCAGCTCTGCATAGAAACCAACCAGATTCCAGTTTTTTTGTCAAAGGTTAATTGAACAAGCTGAGGGTATTATTTTATTGACAGCTGCAAATATTAAAAGACTGAAAATAACTTTTGAAATTATTTTATCATGTTAAAGGGGTTGTAAACCCTTGTGTTGTCACCTTTCGGGGGGGAGGGGGTACAGGATGACAGGTATCCTGTTCCTACTTCCAGGAGTCCGGGCTGCGGCCTGTGACATCACTGCGGGGCTCCCTCCTCCGCTCCCTGTCGCTGGGCCAGTAGGAGAGAGGAGCGGGGCCCCGCGCAAGTGCAGTAGGGTTCCCGGCATGAAGCCGTAAGGCTACACTGCCGGGTACCCTTCCACGCAATGGCGGCGGCAGCACCCGACAGCTGATGGAAGTATCAGCTGCGGTGCCGACATCACTGGACTCCGGGAGAGGTAAGTGTCAGATTGTTAAAAGCCAGAAGCTGCAATATGTGTAGCTGCAGACTTTTAATTTCTTTTTTTTTTTTTGGGTGGAACACCGCTTTAATGCATCCTTTGCATTAAGGTGAAAAAACTTCTGACACTGACTGCCCCCCCGGCCTCCCATTTTACTCATCTGGGCCAGTTCGTTCCCCCACAGGAGACGCGCTCTACCTCACTGGCTGGGGTTCTCGGCTCTTGATTGGATAGATTGATAGCAGCGCAGCCATTGGCTCCCGCTGCGTTTAATCAAATCCAATGACGCCGGGGGTGGGGCCGAGTCCGGCATTCTGTGTCTTTGGACGCAAATGCTAGGCTCGGGAACCCCCAGGGAGAGCGCTTCTCCTGGGGGTTTACCAATGCGGGGAGGAGCTGCGAGTGCTGTTGGGGGACCCCAGAAGATGATGATCGGGGACACTCTGTGCAAAACGAACTGCACAGTGGAGGTAAGTATGTTAAGTTAGTTATTTAAAAAAAAAAAAAAACGAGGGTTTACAACCCTTTTAAGGCTTATATGAGATTTTAGAAATTGGGTTTACATATACTTTAAATGCGCTTGCATGGTTGCTATCAATCTGACTGTTACTTCTCACCAATCTAGATCAAGGGTACAGAAGAAGGATTACTGGTGGCAAATGATCTGGTGAAGAAGTATGTCTACGCCTGCTCCTGGTGGTTTAGCCTTTACTATCCTATCATCAGGCTTTTCCACCCCACTAGCATTAAGTCAGTCCTGCAGGTTCCAGGTAGACAATTTTTTTCCAAGTCTCCTGCATCACTGTCACCTGCTTCCGTTTATGTGCTTTGACTTTTTCCAGCTGGTGCGCATACTGAACAGACATTCATGCTAGTGGAATACATTGCAATGCACCTGCATGAAAAATATGACATGTGTGCTTAGTTGTGTTTACAGTGCAAAATACTAATTCCTGAAAATTGCAGGTAGCACTTATGGTGCACTGTGCGACACCTACTTACTCTTTTAGCTTCACCCTTACTTTTGCACTTTTACCTCTGCTGCCAAAGATGTAAATAAGTGAAAATAAATCGGATCAGGACATCCTCTACTTTGCTAAATACCTTGCACATATTGTCCCTTAATGGAATGCATGATGACATGGAGATCAGTGTGTTTTTCCCTCATCTTTAGTTTCCATAACTAAATTTTGTAATGAGACTTGACGGAGATCCACCTTGAGGGTAGATTGTGCGGTGGGACTGTGTTGGGCAGCTATTCCTGTGCAGACCCATCGCACCCCCACCACAAGACAAGGGGAAAAAAATAAGTACTGTGTGCAATACTTTTTTGTACTTTTGAGATTTCAATAAAGTTTATTAAAAAAAAAAAGGTTAACAGTGTAAAGTGCTGTGATTAACCCATCAGCACTGCTTGCACTGCAATGCACACCAGCCGCAGCGATTGATGTGAATGTACCCTAAAGGAAACCTGTACTTTGTAAAATACTAGTTCACTGACTCATTCTGTTCAGTTAAGCTGGGTTCACACCAATGCGAATTTAATGCGGGTTTTACCGCATCCAATTTGCATAGCAAGAGAATGTGACTGGCTCTCTATGGAGCCGGTTCACATATCTCCGCAGCAGGTCCAGTGCGTTTTGCAAGAAAAGCGTGTGCCTTTTTTGGTCCGTTTCAGGTCTGAATTCAGCCCAAAATTTGGGGTGAAATCGGACCTGAAACGGTGAACCAGCACACACCGGACCCCTGCTGTGCGACGGATGCGGCGTTGGTGTGAACCCAGCCTTAGCTTCAATACTCTCGCTGATCCAGAACAAGTATGCAGAGTAGGAGCTCTATCTTTAAACTGGCCATACTCTAAAAAATAATTTTGTTGAAACTTTTTTTTTCAACTTCGTTTGAAACTTTTGTTTCAGGAACATTCACTTTAGATTCACTAGCGGCATTCATTTTTTACTATAAGACTGAGAAAAAAAGGGTGTGGCGCTACCTCAAAAAACCAAAAGATGATAAGGTGATAAGAATGTCAAATCACCCTAAAATATACGTAGGGTGTTCACACTCACCAGCACTTTTTGTAAAAAAAACTCAAGGTCGGTAGATATCTCTACACCAGCGACACAGGAAATAAAAATTCCTTATTCTTTGTTGAACTTCAGGCAATCATGCTCACAGAAAAGACATAGGAGACACAACAAAAGAACAATCATAGCATAGCAAAGCTTAATAACAGGAGCTAATGCTGGTTGGAAAAACAATGCCCACTCACATTCGAAAGTGCTATGTGCTAGCACCAACATCAACAACTTTAGGGTACCTCTGTATGCCGTCCAGACGGCCACGGCGTGTGTTCCAAAGCAAGAGGAAGTAGAAACCAGCAGGTATGGAAGTGACGTCAGTGAGGGATGGGCAAACAGCCTCTATGCATTTTGTGTGATACATGTTATCAGGAAGCATCACGTGTTTGCCGAGCTCGCGTGCAGAAGCGAACGCATACGTTACTCTGTAACTCAAAACATGCAACCTGTAGAATTTTTTAAACGTCGCCTATGGAGATTTTTAAGGGTAAAAGTTTGTCGCCATTCCACGAGTGGGCGCAATTTTGAAGTGTGACATGTTGGGTATGAATTTACTCAGCGTAGCATTATCTTTCACAATCTAAAAAAAAAAAATTGGGCTAGTAAATTTTCGGCGGACAATGGTCTGTCTGATTTTCGTATCGTCCGTACACAAGTCCGTCACACAAAAGTCGAAAGTACAAACATGCATGTTGGGAATCAATGCTCACCAAACACACAATTAGCAGAAGGGGCCCAAAGGGTGGCGCTCAAGAGCTGAAATTCCTCGTAGTACGTCACTACATTCGTGTTTGTTGGCCGACAATTGTGTACCGTTAGTATGCAAGACAAGATCCTAGCACACGACCTTTGGACAAAAATCAGACGCTCGGTTGGCCAACAATCAGATCGTGTGTACGAGGCTTTAGACCGCTGTGCAAATACGGTGTGACAGAAAGTATTGCAACGACCACCATTTTATTCTCTAGGGTGTTAGGAAAAAAATATATAATGTTTGGGGGTTCTAAGTAATTTTCTAGCAAAAAAAAAACTGTTTTTAACTTGTAAACACCTAATCTAAGAAAAAGGCCAAATCTCAGAAAGAGGCTTTCTGCTGCTTATAAACTCATATGCAACATTTGTGATGTTTTTTTTTTTTCTTTTTTAGTATCTGCTTGACATAATACTTGCTTTTTTATCATGTATGTTTTGTATATTGATGTGCCCTGGCCACTTTGATTCCAATACCTTACAGCTGACCCATTCTTCTGCAAGATCACTGCATGTGATTACTAATGTACCCCAAATTACAAAGATATCATTGTAGTACAGATTTGTAATTGTAAAACACACAATTCACACCATAATGTCTGAGTACCAAGAGGTTTCTCTTTAGTCTAACACAATACTACTTTTGGTAGCTGACATCTACTTCGCTAGACCTCCCAACACTTTTTATAACTCCTTCCATACATTTCATTGATCCTCTGTAATAATACATATGATACATCTGCCTCTTGTGCTCTTCCTACCTCCTATAGCACGTATTCTCTAACATGCACTGAATATTTGCACACTCCACTGTTTAGGCCCTTCCAATTGCAGTAAACTGACTTGTAATCATTTATGCATCTTTCTTATGTACATTTAATAAATAATCAATGATCTAATACTTCTGCAGTAATGCCTTATTGCTGAGCAGAAGCTATACAAATTTGAATGACTTATTAAATGTATTGGTATGCAATGGGCACTTTCAGAGGTCTGTTATTCCTATTTTCCAGCTCTCATTGCCCCAAAAGATGAACTGTTCTATGGCTTTCTAAGACCCTGGCTAGGTAAGTTTTCAATTATATTTTTTGCTTTTAGAAAAAAATAATAATAATGTGTGTGGGTGTGTGTATATGTATGTATATACATACACACACACAAACTGCAAACAGGACTTCTTATGGCTTTCTTTCAACAATGACTTTCTTCTTGCCACTCTTCCATAAAGGTCAGATTTGTGGAGTACACGACTAATAGTTGTCCTGTGGACAGATTCTCCCACCTGAGCTGTTGATCTCTGTAGCTCCTCCAGAGTTACCATGGGCCTCTTGGCTGCTTCTCTGATTAATGATCTCCTTGCCCGACCTGTCAGTTTAGGTGGACAGCCATGTCTTGGTAGGTTTGCAGTTGTGCCATACTCCATTTTCGGATGATGGATTGAACAGTGCTCCATGAGATGTTCAAAGCTTGGGATATTTTTTTTAGAACCTAACCCTGCTTTAAACTTCTCTACAACTTTATCCCTGACCTCTCTGGTGTTTTCCTTGGCCTTGATGATGCTATTTGTTCACAAAGGTTCTCTAACAAACCTCTGAGGGCTTCACAGAACAGCTGTATTTATACTGAAATGAAATTACACACAGGTGGACTATTAACTAGTTAGGTGACTTCTGAAGGCAATTGGTTCCACTGGGTTTTAGTTATGGGTATCAGAGTAAAGGGGGTTGAATACAAATGCACGCCACACTTTTCCGATATTTATTTGTAAAAAATTTTAAAAATCATTTATCATTTTCCTTCCACATCACAATTATGTGTCACTTTGTGTTGGTCTATCAGATAAAATCCCAATAAAATACATTTACGTTTTTGGTTATAACATGACAAAATGTGGAAAATTTCAAGGGATATGAATACTTTTTTTAAGGCACTGTATATATACAGTATCTCACAAAAGTGAGTACACCCCTCACATTTTTGTAAATATTTTATTATAACTTTTCATGTGACAACACTGAAGAAATTACACCTTGCTACAATGTAAAGTAGTGAGTGTACAGCTTGTGTAACAGTGTAAATTTACTGTCCCCTCAAAATAACTCAACACACAGCCATTAATGTCTAAACTGCTGGCAACAAAAGTGAGTACACCCCTAAGTGAAAATGTCCAAATGGGGCCCAAAGTGTCAATATTTTGTGTGGCCACCATTATTTTCCAGCACTGCCTTAACCCTCTTGGGCATGAAGTTTACCAGAGCTTCACAGGTTGCCACTGGAGTCCTCTTCCACTCCTCTATGACGACATCACTGAGCTGATGGATGTTAGAGACCTTGCACTCCCCCACCTTCTGTTTTGAGGATGCCCCAAAGGTGCTCAATAGGGTTTAGGTCTGGAGACATGCTTGGCCAGTCCATCACCTTTATTCTCAGCTTCTTTAGCAAGGCAGTGGTCGTCTTGGAGGTGTGTGTTGGGGTCATTATCATGTTGGAATACTACCCTGCGGCCCAGTCTCCAAAGGGAGGGGATCCTGCTCTGCTTCAGTATGTCACAGTACATGTTGGCATTAATGGTTCCCTCAATGAGCTATAGCTCCCCAGTGCTGGCAGCACTCATGCAGCCCCAGACCATGACACTCCCATCACCATGCTTGACTGTAGACAAGACACACTTGTCTTTGTACTCCTCACCTGGTTGCCAACACACATGCTTGACACCATCTGAACTAAATAAGTTTATCTTGGTCTCATCAGACCACAGGACATGGCTTCAGTAATCCCATGTCCTTAATCTGCTTGTCTTCAGCAAACTGTTTGTGGGCTTTCTTGTTCATCATCTTCCTTCTGGAAAGACAGCCATGCAGACCAATTTGATGCAGTGTGCGGCGTATGGTCTGAGCACTGAAAGTGAAAGTTTTGGGACTTTAAATGAGGCAGGCAATAACACAAATATAAATGGTGACACATTTATTGACATGGGCATAAAACCCTATAGCAATAGGTAAGTACATAAAGGGTAATAATACTTTAGCATGCAGAACACAACATAAATAGCAAAAAACAAAATTGCACATAAATAGGATCATAGTATAAAACAAATTGTATCATGTCACGAAAACAGTGTACAATATACATAGATGTAATAGAGTAAAACCATATTGGATAAAAATGTGATGTTAATAAAGCCATGTGTGGAATGGAGGCTGCGTCCTGTGAAGTTCTGCGTGTTTCGTCTATAAATAGGACTGATCAGGAGTGGATGCTACAAATAACTGTAAAGAATGTAAACAGATGTAAGTAAAAGTATAATTGTCTAGATGGAAACCCATATTATGGGAGAGTTGTGAAAAGAAATAAATGGTCTAACCCAAAGGATTTACATCCCATTGAAAGTTCAATCTAAGCGATACTGATACTGAGCCGCCATGTGTCCACCCCAGGAGCTGAGGTGTTGGGATCTGCAGGAACACCGGGCACACGTACAAGCGTCCCCAGCAGGATATCCCTGGGGACGCTCATACATGTGCCCGGTGTTCCTGTAGAAACTTGGGCCCAATTTGGAAATTTTCACTTAGGGGTGTACCCACTTTTGTTACCAGCAGTTTAGACATTAATGGCTGTGTGTTGAGTTATTTTGAGGGGACAACAAATTGACACTGTTATACAAGATGTACACTCACTACTTTACATTGTAGTAAAGTGTCATTTCTTCAGTGTTGTCACATGATAGGATATAATAAAATATTTAAAAAAAGTTTTTGTGAGATACTATATATATATATATATATATATATATATATATATATATATATATATATATATATATATAGCTCTCTGTACTATGGAATGATATCTAAGGCTCATTGATAAATAAAATAATGACGAGTGACAGGTAAATAAATGGTATGCAGAATACTAAAATGCATTTACGCAAACTCATATTTTTTTTCATGTGATGTTTTATCATTTAGGAGATGGTCTTCTTCTCAGTCGTGGGGAGAAATGGGGTCGGCACCGACGTCTTTTAACCCCTGGATTTCATTTTGATATCTTAAAAAATTATGTTACTATCTTCAACCAAAGCACTGATATCATGCACGTAAGTTCAAACTTTCCATAATATCTGCAGTATCACAACTTTCTATGTGGTAGGCCATTGGTTCTCAACCTGGAGTATGCATGCTCCTGGGACTACATTGACACATGACATTGGACATCTGAGGGACTGCTTTTAGTATGACAGATCTGTGAGAACTGGTGCAAGGGTCATAATGTGGTGCTTACAATGGTCCATTTTTTTTTATGTGTGTAAAACCTTTAACTCAAAAGGAAAAAACTGTTTCTGTAACTACTTAAACGGTGTTAGCTGGAGCTCGGCTTTAATTTGTTAGTCAAACCTACAACTGCATCTAAAGCCGCGTACACACGAGCGGATTGTCTGATAGAAAAAGTCAGATGGAAGCTTTTCATCGTATATTCCGATCGTGTGTATGCCTCATCGGACTTTTTTTTTTCGAAAATTCTTACGGACCTAGAAATGGAACATGTTCTAAATATTTCCGATGGAACCAATTCCTATCGGGAAAACTGCTCGTCTGTATGCTGTTCCGACGGACCAAAAACGACGCATGCTCTGAAACAAGTACGAGACGGAAGCTATTGACTACTGGCTATTGCACTTCCTTTTTCTAGTCCCGTTGTACGTGCTGTACGTCACTGCGTTCTGGGTGGTCGGACTTTGCTCGGACTTTGGGTTGACCGTGTGTAGGCAAGACCACTTGAATGGAATTCCGTCGGAGTTCCGTCGGAGGAACCGTCGGAGTTTATTACGACAGCTGAACCGGTCGTGTGTACGCGGAATAACACTACCCTCACCGCAGACTGACAATGCTGCTATTCAAAGGTGCCTCCACTGCTCCTCCATCCAGAGTGGAGACACCCTAAGACAGGAAGTGTGTTACTGGCTGGATCACTAGGTGAAAATAATGAAAAAGATTTGAAAAAAAGAGAAAACTAATGCAGCCATCACATTTAAGGATTGGTAAGCTGAAAAATAATAATTTTCTGACTTTGAATTTAATATCTGTTTTATCTGTTCCATGTTTGGATAAAAAGCAATACATATGAAACTTCTATTTAAAAGAATATTGTTGCCATGGAGCTGACATATGCCCTTTTTTCTGACAGATTTTTTGCCAACCTTGTCTTGCATACACACGGTCGCACAAAGTTGTCGGAAAAAAGTTCTGAACATGGTGACATAAAACACGTGCGTCGGGACTATAAACGGGGCAGTAGCTAATAGCTTTCGTCTCTTCATTTATTCCGAGCATGCGTGGCACTTTGTGCGTCGGATTTGTGTACACACGATCGGAATTTAAACGATCGGATTCTGTTGTCGGAAAATTTTATATCCTGCTCTCAAACTTTGTGTGTCGGAAATTCCGACGGAAAAAGTCTGATGGAGCCCACACATCGGAATTTCCGACAACACAATCCAATCGCACTTTTTCCACCAGAAAATCTGACCGTGTGTACAGGACATAAGGCTGGGTTCACACCTCCGACAGATGCGGCTCGCAGCAGGGATCTGGTGTGTCCCTGTTCTCTGTTTCAGGGACGAATCAGGGCCGAATTATTGACTGAATTTGGACTTGAAACAGGGCTAAAGACGCACGGGACCTCTGTGAAATCCAATCCGCAGCCGCCACTGAGATGTGTGAACCGGCTCACAATCTCCTGACATGCAAATTGGATACAGGGAAACCCACATCCAATTCGCACTAGTGTGAACCCAGCCTTAATGTTTGGTACACTTATTGATATTTTTCTGTTTAGTCTTGTAAAAACATTCTGGAACAATGTTTGAAGGGAAAGGATGAATGCAGCAGACAGATTCAGTTTTCCAGAATCATCTACTAACTTGGGGTGATGTGGGCAGAGAGGAGAAAATAGCAAGGGAAAGGATTTTTAGGGAGGAAAGGAAAAACAACCAACTCATTTCTAAATGGGGGGCGGGGTAATTGACACAGCTGTTACTACTGACACCAAAATAAGACAGCTACAGATTTCTTACTAGCTTTGCAAATTTGTAAGACCTATACTCTTTTTTTTTTTTTCTGTAAGGGCTTGTTTACAGGGCACTTGTGATTGGGGAAGTGGTAAAACATGCAGTTCAGCTGTGTTTTTACCACCCCCCAACTACTCTCTCTTAAAGTGTCACTAAACCCACATCATAAAAAACTATCAATAAATGGTGTTTATACGCACTCACTTTCTGTAAGAACTTTCTGTTCTGCAAAAAAACCTGGTTGATCCTGCCGCTCTTTATCTCCACCTTCTTTTCATGTCCCCAATTCAGCTAGGGATTTTTCACCTGTGGTGGCAACTCTGCATATGCTCAGCTTTCAGTGAGTTTCTATGCTGAGCGTTTCCTCCCTATCACATCAGAGCAGCTCATGTGATTATAGAGTCCCACATGTGGGTGTATACATAATGGTAAATGACAGTCCACTCCCTTCATCCTCCTCTATGCTCACTAACCAGCTAAACACAATGGGGGTGGGATATTACATGTAGATTAACGGAGGCTTCACCTCCTTATTTTAACACACAGGCTGGAGGGGTGTGACTGGCAGAAATCCATCCACATCATGGATTAAAACTGTTTATTGATATTATTTTTTTTTTTTACTCTGCAATCCAAAGGCTATTTTTTTATTTTAAACATGTGATCAGCAGCAAAGGACTAGAAGCTCCACCTGGTTAGGTTTTCCTGCAGACAGGCTGGGAAAGGTCTGGGTCATGGGACAGCTGTATATCGATTAGGAAAAAGGTACTTAGATGTTTTTTGTTTACAGTGCCATCATCCACATATAGAAATAGAAAGGACAATGTAAATTGGCAACAGTTTGTGTTTAGTAAAACTTTAGGCTGAAAAGGTGGCTGATGGGGATGTACACATGCCGCAATTGCCATGGTGGAGCATCACAGGGCTTCCTATACCCTCCAATACAATTTAACAAGTATATTAAGGATTGAAAGGGCTTGTCTCCTTCAAACTTCTAACAACCTGCAACTTACATGTGGAGTTTCTCAGGCTTTTCAGCAGGAATTTTACCCCCTAACATGCCTACCGAAAAAAGCCCATTCAAGTGAATAGGAGGTCGTGTGGGCTTTTGGGGGGTAAAACAGATGGTAAGGAGGCGGCATAACACCTCCCAGCTGCCTGTCAAATGCCCTCTGAAAAGTGATCCACCGCAGATCGGCATTGTGTACTTTGGTAATGCACCTGAATTAACCACTTCAGATCCAGGCCATTGCCAAATGACGGCAACAGCACGGATCTACATTGCCGGGACGACGTCTATTGACGTCGTCCCAGCACGAGCGGCCTGCGCGCCCCCTGCAGGGCGTGCGCGGCGCGCTCGGTGATCAGCGAGTCTATGAGACTCGCCTGATCACAGATCAGAGTAAGGGGTCGGTCCCGACCCCTTACCCACATGATCAGCTGTCATCCAATGACAACTGATCATGTGATGTAAACAGAGCCGGTAATCGGCTATTTTTCCTCCTCGCGCTGACAGAATGAGGAGGAAAAAAAAACCCGATCACCGGCGGCCGTGATCGGGACATCAGTCCCCATCACGGCGATCTTCTGTGACACAGCAATAGGCAGCAGTGCCGCCTACCAGTGCCCACCAGCGTCACCCATCAGTGCCCACAGTGCCATCAATCAGTGCCACCCATCAGTGCCCACAGTGCCACCCATCAGTGCCACCCATCAGCACCCACATCAGTGCAACAACAGTGCTGCACATCAGTGCCACCTATCAGTGCCCATCAGTGTCACCTACCAGTGCCCATCAGTGCCGCCCATCACTGCCCATAAGTGCCCCCCATCAGTGCCACCCATCAGTGCCCCCCATCAGTGGTACCTATCAGTGCCCATCAGTGCCACCTATCCGTGCCACCCATCCGTGCCACCCATCAGTGGCCATCAGTGCCGCCTTATCTGTGCCCATCAGTACCGCCTTATCTGTCCCCATCAGTGCTGCCTTAACTGTGCCTATTAGTGCCGCCTTAACTGCACCTATCAGTGCCGCCTTAACTGTGCCTATCAGTGCCGCCTTATCTGTGCCTATCCATGCCCATCAGTGCAGCCTATCAGTGCCCACCAGTGCCGCCTCATCAGCGCATATCAATGAAGGAGAAAAATTACCTGTTTGCAAAATTTTATAACAAACTATTAAACATGATTTTTTTTTTTTTTTTTTTAAAATTTCCGTCTTTTTTTGTTTGTTTAGCAAAAAATAAAAACCCCAGCTGTGATTAAATACCACCAAAAGAAAGCTCTATTTGTGGGAAAAATGATAAAAATTTCATTTGGGTACAGTGTTGTATGACCGCGCAATTGTCATTCAAAATGCGACAGCGCTGAAAGCTGAAAATTGGTCTGGGCAGGAGGGGGGTTTAAGTGCCCAGTAAGCCAGTGGTTAAAGACCAGTTTACTTCACTCTAGTTCTATTCCTATATCCAAGAACATACAATTTTATAAACCCCCCAGTGTAGTTTTATGCAATGGTGACTATTCCACTTGTGACTAGCACTAATCACTGACTGTTTTCCACAGGCTAAATGGCGCAGGATGTGTGTAGGAGGCCCAGTGTCCATGGATATGTTTGAACAAATCAGCCTGATGACGTTGGATTCACTTCTGAAGTGCACATTCAGCTATGATAGTGACTGCCAAGAGTAATAATACCTTTCATTTTTCCAGAAGCTCTTTTTTAAATATTTGAGCACTCTACATAGTAATACATTAATACCTTGCTAAAAGGAAATGTTGCGTAATAAGCCTTTTCTTTATATCTCAATTGCAGGAAACCAAGTGATTATATTGCTGCAATTTATGAGCTCAGCTCCCTGGTGGTGAAACGTGAACACAATCTTCCACACCATTTTGATTTCATTTACCGATTCTCCTCCAATGGAAGAAAGTTCAAACGAGCATGCAAAATTGTACACGACTTTACTGCAGGTGTGGTACAACAGCGGAAGAAAGCACTACAAGAAAAGGGGGCAGAGAATTGGATAAAGTCCAAGCAAGGGAAGACCACAGATTTCATTGACCTCCTGTTACTATCAAAGGTGTGAAAGACGTTTCAGAGCTCACATATCTAGTACTTCCAAATTAACAACCCATTCACACTTGTGTGACTTGTCATCCAATGGTAACCGTTCATATATGTGCAACCTAAAGTAGTTCATGCACTACTTTGGTCTGAGGTTCATGCAACTTGAGGGCCATAGACTTCAATGTTAACCCTCAAAAGTCGTACCTGAATGTTTTACATGCAGTGGCGCAACAGTGGGTCCAACTTTGCAGAGGGACAAGTCACATCCAAGTCGCACCTATTCAAAGTTTCACTCCAAAGTCGCATGACTTTGAAATTGTACAAGTGTGAATGGAACCTTAAGCCTCGTACACATGGTACGATTGTTGGACAACCAAGCGTCTGATTTTTGTCAAAAGCGTGTGCCAGGATCTTGTCTCGCATACTAACGTTACACAAATTATCATGCCACAAACACGAACGTAGTGACGTACTACGAGGAATTTCAGCTCTTACGCACCACCCTTTGGGTCCCTTCTGCTAATTTCGGTTTGGTGAGCATTGATTCCGTTCATGCGTGTTTGTACTTTCGACTTTTGTGTGACGGATTTGTGTACTGACCATTCAAAAATCTGACGTGGAGCTGTTGTTTGACAAAAATTTACTAGCCGGTCATCCAAAATTTGTTGGCCGAAAATTGGAAAACAGTTGCTGAAAGGAGCTGTCAGTCACCGCTCTCTGCTCTGCCCCTCCAATGCTCACTGTGGAGGGGGTGGGAGCAGCTGGTTCAGGCTCTTTGCGGCTCGCTGAGAAGCTGAGCCATCTGCCAGTCAGGCATCTGTGTGGATCCCGACATTATTGTTGGGATACGTCCAGAAACTGGAGTGGGTCTGTGACATCAGCTGACAGCAGACTTTAGCCCACTGTTAGCTGAATCTGGATCACAGGAATGCAAAACTGAGGTCAGTCCTGTCACCCAAAAGACAAATGTGGCCAAAAGAGCTTTGGCCATACTTCTCCTTTAAATCATAGAAAAGAGCTCAGGTGTCATAATGTAATAAGAACATTCCCTTGTATGTTGCCAGTTAATGTATTTTTAGTTTAGGGAAGATGATTTGGTTTGTTCCTCTTCTATACCGATAGTCCTCAACCAATGGTACATGTACTCTAGGCAATACCTTTAATATAAAGGCTTTTGGAAGGAGTTGCATATATTAAACTTGAGAAACTGTGCCTTATATTGTAAAAGTTGTATGAATCTTGTGTGAAAACAGACCTCTAAGGCTGGCCATACATTGTACAATTTTCCTTTAGATTTACCACAAGCATATAATATGAGGTCAACCTAAAATACTTTCAATTGTGTGCAATCAGGCAGGCCCTTCAATTATATAGTTGAAGGTAAATCTAAAGGAATTTTAATAGGACAATTGTATAATGTATGACCAGTATACTTTTGAGCTACTATAATAATGTCAGTAGGGAATGGTATTTGAAACTTCTGCCTGAAGTTTAAGTTGTAGTTTGTCCCTGAGCATTCACAACTGGCTTGCTTGATGTACACTTCCTATATTTGCTCTCCAACATTTAAAGATTGGAAATATCCCTTTGGCTATCAAGTAGTCATTATAGAAAATACACTCTTTGGAGGGCCATATTTTCGTGTGTGTATGCAGCCCTTAGGTAACATGTAAATGTTTAAATTCTTTTTTTCGTCACAGGACAAAAATGGAAGACAGCTGTCTTGTTGGCTAACAATGTCCCCATAATTTATTATCCAGCAATTACAATCCCTATTCTTATGAAACTGTTTTATTAACAGAAATAAATTCAAATCTTTACAAATATTCAGCCCTTATAACTAAGTATGTGGGTCACTTTGGTGTGTGTATGCAGTTCTTAAGTGACATACTGTACAATATATTATTCATAAACAGCGCAGGTATGGATTACATTGCTGACAGTATTCGACCTTGGTGACATGTGGATAATTGTAATGACTAGTAGATGGTGTTGCACAACTGTACACTCTGATGCAAATAACATACACTTTTATCATTGAAAAGTCACATGTGCCATATAAAGCCAACGTTTTGGGGCTGCACCCCCTCCCTTTTTCCGCCTCGAGGAAGGGACCCTGCAGTGCCCAGAAACATTGGCTTTACATGGTATATGTGACTTTCCACTTTTAAAAGTTTATTTGCATTGAAGATCTGGTGACGGCTAATCTTTCTTAATATACTGTATTATTGATATGATACATACTGTATATATCTAATTTATTTTTTCATCCTAGGATGAACATGGAAGACAGCTGTCTGATCAAGAGATGAGGGATGAGGCTGACACCTTTATGTTCGAGGGTAACTGAATAAAAAATGGTGTATTTTTGGCTGGATATGTAGCAACCTACAGAACATATTTTAAAAGAACACAGATGCCAAAGCTCAAACAATCAGTAAAAGTAACAAACTTTACTGAACAAATTATCCACACTTACACTGGGGCAGGGGAAAAGTAGCATGGGAGAAGGTGTGCGAACCACCAACACAGCAAACAAAGACCTCCAGGGATCGATGAGCCGGATATTGGAGAGCCAGTCTGGCCAGATGACACTTCACAGTGGCGTCTGTTACTGCATTTTACTCACAGAGTTGATCACAATGTCTAGAATGGAGAGAGGGTTCGGGCAGACACGTTTTGGGGCTCGCCTATCTTCTCCCATGCTGCTCTTCCCCTGCCTCAGTGTCAGTGTGGATTACTTGTTCATTAAAGTTTGTTACTTTTACTGATTCAGCACCTTGGCATCTGTGTTCTTTTGCAAGCTTCTGCATTCTCAGCGCATCTGATTTCCATGAAGTGCTGTGGATCATATCCTTCTCCCTGTGGTCTTCCCTCACTCATTGGATCCATCATCCACCTGGCTTTCCATATGAGTTGGTTGTTTGGTGGTTGTCAGCTGCTGATCACCACACCACCTATTTGCTGCACCTATTTGCTGCTGTTATATGCCATATCTATTGTGAGTGCTGAGGGTTTGTGTTTTTGACATTAATTTGTCTATAAAAAATATTTTTCGACATACACCAATATCTAGAGTGCATGAGTGAAGCCAATTCAGCTACTGCCAGTGCTTAAAAGCCAGAGCTTTAATATCCCAAAAAAGGCATGAGCAGTAATCAGCGCCAGGACAAGGTCTAAAGTGCACCTCAAGGCCGAGCAGAGGGCAGGGTTAGTAGTGGTGCACAGCACAGAAATGCATTTAATGACGTGCTGAAATAGTGCCAATGGTTCTGGCACAACACAGCAAACTAAAGAGTGTAATAGTGATGCACATTCTGTGTTCTGCTTCAAGCACTGCTTTATGCAAAGACATACCTAGTTTATACTAAGGCCCATCTGGCCAGTATGATCATCTACTGAATAAGCGCCCTCAACAGACAGCTCAACTCTCCAATAAGGCAAGGCAGGTTATTCCAACTTTTACTTGTGAAAATGCAGCACATGGGTGTTAACTGGTGATATGAAAGTGTAAATGAACAATGATCTTCCACACCTTTTACCCACTATGAAGGATGTAAACTAACTGGGGGAACAAGATGTAGAAGGGAGGGGTCTAGCTAATGACTAAACCAACTAACCTAGATACCTAAGAAATACTGGATTGTACTACTCTACAAGTATGCAAATAACAAGTTCTAGTTACAGTAAATTGACACTAGATGTCACCACAAAGATATACATAATATAATAAAATCCAATGCAAGGTGATAGATTCACAGTCATTGTTCCAAAACATTCTGTCCCATAGTAAAATATGAGGTTAACAGGGACATCGGTGTGAGGATAAATTGCCCCTGCGTTAAGGGTATCACCTGAAAGAATACATTTCCCTGCATCATTGGTATCAATCGAAGGAAAAAATGTCCCTACATTGGTAGAGTCCCTGGAAGGAAAAAAATGCCACTCCCTCTGTGGTGTCCCTAAAAGGAAAAATGCCACTGCATCAGTGTCAGTGTGGACAAAAAGAAACTGTTGTCATGTTGGTATCAGCTGGAGCAGGGTTTCTTGACCAGGGTTCCAAGGAATCCTAGGGTTGCTAGGGGTTCCTTGAACAATGAGCAGTTCCTGCCTCTCCGATAATTTCCCACTGACACTATTGATCTTTTTAACTATCTGTAAGAGGGTATTTCTTCACAACGTCCACAAGTGTAAGGAACATTCTTCCCACTGACCATCACACTAATGTATCATGAGTTGTTGATATAGTCATTTTTAGCAGGTGTTCCATGAGACCAGAAAGTTATTTCAAGGGTTAATCTGTGTTGAAAGGTTGAGAAAGGCTGTGCTGGAGAAAAGAATGCTACTGCTTCTGTGGTGTCAGTCCGAAAAAGACCGATTTGGCACCTATGTCAGTGGAATAGAAGAGAGAAACTTGCTGGCTAAGGGGGGCTTTTTGGGGTCACCTAACTAAGGGGTCCTTGGTGGCTATGAGGGGGGGGGGTAGAGCTAAGGGTAAGAGGAAATCTCTGGGGCTGAGCTGTTGTCCCTACCTTTCTTGTGTTCACAGACCTTCTCAGCATGGCCCCCACCCGGGAATGGCAGTTTCTCCTTCTCCCTACCCCTGATCATTTGATATGTCGCATGATAAAGGTAAAAAGGAAGAATGGGAATCTGCCCTTACTTTACGGTGGACGCCCGAACAGAGAAGGAGTTATACAACCAACGCATGCCCACCCCCTGTTCTTTTCCATCCAAAATGGGCTGAGAGCAAAACCTCCCTTCATCAGCTAATATGCCCTGCTCTGCCTGACACAAATGACAGCTCTTGTCAACAAGGCAGCTAAAGAAAAAGGTGCTCTCAAGTTCCCAGTGTGCCCCCCTACCTCTACATAAAGACACTGGGCCCAGGGCAGTTGACAACACCTCCCATCCCTCTTGGTCCAGCCCTGACTGTAATGCCGTGTACATACGGGCGGACTTTTCGACCAGACTGGTCCGACGGACTGAATCCGGCGGACAGTCCGACCGTGTGTGGGCTCCATTGGACCTTCAGTGGACTTTTTCGGTCAAAAATCTGACGGACTTTAGATTTGGAACATGTTTCAAATTTGTCTGACGGACTCGAGTCCGGTCGAAAAATTCGCTCGTCTGTATGCTAATCCGACGGACGAAAACCCACGATAGGGCAGCTATTGGCTACCGGCTATCAACTATTTTAGTCCGGTCGTACATCATCACGTACGAATCCGTCGGAGTTTGGTGTGATCGTGTGTAGGCAAGTCCGTTCGTTCAAAAGTCCGTCGGAAGCCGGTCGAAAGTGCATTGGAAAGTCCGTCGGACCAGTCCGGTCGAAAAGTCCGCCTGTGTGTATACGGCATTATACCGAATACCTCGATAGAAGCTGGCATGTTTATGACATGTTTGTTCCAAAAACAAAAATCCAACATTGAGGGAGTTGGTGTAATAGTTGAACATGATTGCCGCTGGTCTCTTTGTTTATTTGCTTGACTAGCAATGTCCTCATAATTTATTAACCAGAAAATACAATCCCTTATTTTTATGAAATTGAACAGAACTATATTCAAATCTTTACAATATTTAGACCTTATAACAATTAGGTATGTGGCTTTTTTAAAAATACTTTGCATTATCACAATCTACATGAACAATAACTTCCTATTCATTGTGTTTTACCTATAATTAGGACATGATACCACAGCCAGTGGGCTGTCCTGGATCCTGTATAACTTGGCTCGTCATCCTGAATATCAGGACAAATGTAGGGAAGAGATCAGAGAGCTAATTAAAGGGAAAGAAACAGCCCACTTGGATTGGTGAGTACCTGACGTCACAGCAAACAAATCATTTAAGGGAATCAGGAATGGGAATCAATGGTTTGGGGTCAGTTTTAGTTTTAGTTGTATAGTTTTGGTTTATATGTTTCTAATCTGTTGTTTTTTATGTTTGTACTATACTTACATAATCTTTTCTTTAGAAATAAACCTTTAATGCTTGACAAAGGATTCCAGAGGATTATGTGTTATCTAAGGCCTCATCCACATGGGGCATACTAAAGTGTACATCCGTGGAGGGCTGTGTTTACCCACACGAGGTTGCACAGAGGTGTACTGTGCATCCCTGTGCAGGCAGTCCCATTGATCTGACTGCTGCTCCCAATATGACATCCCTGTGGATGCAGCCGTGTGTCCCTGAATGCACACTGAGATTGAGGACATGCACCCACATGGATGTCAGATTGGGAGCAGCAGCTGCATCCATGCAGCTACTGTATCCCTATTCACATCAATGGGACTGCCTTCACTGGGATGCAAGAAACACCTGTACATCCCTGCGTGGTTAAACACGGTCCTTTACAGGGCTAAAGAGACGACACAGAAAACCAGCGTACTCTTTATATAGTTGAAACCTTGGACTCCGATAAGGCATAATAAGGTATCTGCTCTGATGATTCACAGGGGCTGATGTACTAAAACTGGAGGGTGCAATATCTGGTGCAGGTTTGCATAGAAACCAGCTTCTATGGTTTTTTTTTGTCAAAGCTTGAACAAGCTGAAGTTAGAAGCTGATTGGCTACCATACACAGCTGCACCAGATTTTGCACTCTCCAGTTTTAGTAAATCGACCCCAGTGTCATCTGGAAAATAACGATTTCTAACAATGTGATTGGCAGACTAGAGCTCCACCTACTGGCTAGATAGAGGACTGCATAATCTGAAATATTTATTATTTAATAGAAGAAAAATACATTTGATGTTTTGATTTCTTTCGTACTGACTTTAAAAGTAGAATATTTAGTATCATATATTCCCTTTATTGGCCTCCTGACCACCTGAAGACCAAGCTTTTTTTGGGCTTTTTTTTTTTTTGGTTACAAGAAAAGACCAGTATTTTTTGCTAGAAAAATACTTTGAACCCCCAAACATTCTATATTTTTTAGCAGAGGCCCTAGAGAATAAAATGCTAGGTTTTGCACATTATTATGTCACACAGTATTTGCGCAGCGTTTTCTTACTAACAACAATTTTTGAGAAAAATTACACTTTAATGAATTTTAATGCACAGAAACACAATATAATACCCATTTTTTTGGTAAAATATAAAAGATGGTGTTACAGCAAGTAAATAGACACCTAACATGTCACGCTTTAAAATTGCGCATGCTCGTAGAATCGCAACAAACTTTGATATTTAAAAATCTCAATAAGTGACGCTTTAAAAGCCTTTACAGAGGAGGTCTGGTGCTAGAATTATTGCTCTCGCTCTGACATTCGTGGTAATACCTCACATGTGTGTTATGATCGCTGTCTATGGATGCATGCAGGACCATCGCGTGCTTTCACCTTTGTGTGCAAGCACGGGGAGACGGGGCGCTTTAAACATTTTTTTTTATTATTTATTTTATCTTTACTCTGTTTCTTCAAAAAAATGTTAATCACTTTTATTTCTGTAAATATCCCTTATGACAGCAATAGGCAGTGACAGGTACTCTTTATGGAGAGATAAAAGCGATTAAAGCATCTGAACACAACAAGATCATTGTGATCAGATGCTTTTCAGAATACATCTGAGGAAACTGGAAGTGACGACAATACCCTTTGCTCCCAGTTTCCCATACCATAGAGCTCATCAGAGACCTTCCAGTATATTTACAGGCAGCGGGAGGGGTTGCTTTACCCTCATTCCGGGTTCGCTGGTAGAGGCTGGAGAGGCACCGGGCAGAGGGGCGTGAGCCATCCAGCAGCAAATTAGCCACTAGATAGGCTTTTCTGTAAAAACCAGTCACATCCTGAAAAAAAAAAAATACCATGATGATGCCTGCAGCTGCAGGCATCATCCCGGTATAACTACTTGAAACCACTTCGCATCCAGGCCATTTCTGACACTTCGCTCCTACATGTCAAAAATCATCATTTCTTTGCTATAAAATTACATAGAACCCCCAAACATTATATATGTTTTTTTAGCAGAGACCCTAGAGAATACAATGGCGGTCATTGCAACTTTTTATCTTGCACGGTATTTGCGCAGCAATTTTTCAAACGCGTTTTTTTTTTTTAAAAAACAGTTTCATGCTTTAAAAAAAAACAAAATAGCAAAGTTAGCCAAATTTTTTTGCATTGTGTGAAAGATGAAGTTACGCTGAGTAAATAGATACCTAACATGTCACGCTTCAAAATTGCACACACTCGTGGAATGGCGCCAAACTTTGGTACTTAAAAATCCCCATAGGCGACGCTTTAAAATTTTTTACTGGTTACATGTTTTGAGTTACAGAGGAGGTCTAGGGCAAAAATGATTGCTCTCGCTCTAACGTTCGCGGCGATACCTCACATGTGTGGTTTGAACACCGTTTTCATATGTGGGCGGGACTTAGGTATGCGTTCGCTTCTGCGTGCGAGCTCACGGGGACAGGGGCGCTTTAAAAATTTTTTTTTTTTTTTTTATTGTTAATTTTACTTAAAATTTTTTATTTTGACACTTTTAAAAAATTTTTTTTTTTTTTTATCACTTTTATTCCTATTACAAGGAATGCAAACATCCCTTGTAATAGGAATATGACACGATCAGTCCTCTTTACAGTGAGATATGGGGTCAATAAGACCCCACATCTCACCTCTAGGCTGGGAAGCCTGAAATCAAAAAAAAAAAAAAAACGATCACCGCTTCCCAGCCGAAGTGGCGCCGTTTTTTTTAATGCAGAGGCCGGGCGTGACGTCATAACATCGCGCCCGGCCTCCGAACGATCATAGAGACTCAGGCGACCATCTGGTCCGCCGGAAATCTCTATGGTGAACATCCAGCGCCGGCGGATCCGCTATCCGACTCACCGATCGCTGAGGTGAGTCGGTAGAAGCACCGGAGCCCGTAAGAACGATCAAGCGGCGGAACAGCCGCCATGATTGTTCTTATGGTGTACGGAATCGCGGCTGAAAATGCCAGTATCTGAATGATGTCTGTAGCCTCAGGCATCATTCAGATATAACCCCCGAAAGTCGAGGCCGTCATATGACGGCCTCCGGATGTCAAGAGGTTAAGGGTCATCAGACTCTAGCAACTCTGTCTGTACTTTGCCACATTTGCACAGATAGTTTGTAATAAGGAATGTAACTTAGCATTGCCCGTCTAGGCAATGCTTATTATCCTGTTACATAGCTAAGCTCCTCCCATTGCACTTTTTGCAAATGGCCAACTTTTCTTAATTTTGGATTGCCTGGGGGAAAAGATGCAGGCAACGAGAAAAACAGGACTGAAGTTTTAGCACTTCTAAGAAAAGGTGTAAGAGGAACATAACTTTGAAAAAATCTCTAGGGACACAGACGGCAACAAAAAACAGGTTATATACATTTATAAGCTCAAACCATAAATAAAATAGTTTTGCTGAAGTTTGTGCGCAGCCTACGGACTTTAAACTTTATACATATTTACAAGCAGTGTTAGAGCTTTAACAAAAAGTTATTCATTATGTCACTAGTTGCTTCTATTGTGAAGTAATTATTATTTCTTGAAGATCCTCAAAGATCACAACAAAGACTTTAAGCTGCATTTTCGCCTAAGCAGAGCGTTTTTCAGTGGGTTGGTTTTTTTTTTAATGTGTTTTTGAACGAGTATATATGAGTGATTTAAAAGCGTATTTCAAGCATTTTACATTTGTATTCAAGCTTCAGACATTTTTGTTTTAGCCAGTGGAAAGCACTTGGGGGAGGAAGCTAGTTTTTACAGGCTTAAAATATATCTTTCTATATAAACTGATTATCATGTTTACAGGCATTCTCATTCATGTCTATGGGGCTAAAAAATGCCAAATTCTGCCTAAAAACGAGCTCACATAGCTTGTGGAGTGCCATGCATTGAGCAGCAGGTACCTGAGTGCTCATATAACGCTTTGAGCTATAAAATGTCCAGGTGTAAATGGGGCCCTACAGTGATATTAAACATTCAGTTTTATAAATAAAAGTTGTAAACTCCAAGTGCTGGGGTATAACATTTTAACAAAGAGTTTACTGGGGAGCATTTATTTTTTGGGCTCAATGTGTTAAACTAAAAATCACCGGGACCTCGGAAAGCTCGGAAAGCTTACAGCTCAGAGCTAGAGATATGAGTAACTCCCCACTGGTGCACAGAACATGGGAGCAAGCGTCACCAATCCAGAAGTGTCAACGAAATGAGGGGAGGATGCCATTCAACCAACCCAATGCTCGTTGAGGTGTATGGCCTCAGCCAGCACTGCTCCAGCAGCCACACCCCTGATGCGCTTTGCACTGTCTACTGGGGCTTTGTCATATGACTCTGACTAAGCCCTGGTGGGCAGGGTGAAACCCATCAAGGGGTTGTGGCTGCTGGAGCAGTGCTGGCTGAGGCCATATACCTTAACCACTTCAATACTGGGCTCTTCTCCCCCCCTTCCTGCCCAGGCCAATTTTCAGCTTTCAGCGATGTCGTACCTTGAATGACAATGGTAATGCAACACTGAACTCATGACATTTTTTTCAATTTTTTTCACACAAATAGAGCTTTCTTTTGGTGGTATTTGATCACCTCTGCGGTTTTTAGTTTTTGCGCTATAAACAAAAAAAGAGCGACAATTTTGAAAAAAACACAATATTTTTTATTTTTTGCTATAATAAATATCCCAATTTTTTTTTTTAAAACTAATTTTTTTCCTCAGTTTAGGTCGATATGTATTCTTCTACATATTTTTGGTAAAAAAAAAAGCGCAATAAGCGTATATTGATTGGTTTGCACAAAAGTTATAGCGCCTACAAAATAGGTTATTGATTTATGGCATTTTTATAATTTTTTTTTTTACTAGCAGTGGCGGCGATCTGCGATTTTTATCGGGACTGTGACATTGCGGCGGACAGATCGGACACTTTTTTGAAACGATTGACATTTATACAGCGATCAGTGCTATAAATAGCCACTGATTACTGTATAAATGTCACTGACAGGGAAGGGGTTAACACTAGGGTCGATTTCCTGTATACTATATATATATATATATATATATATATATATATATATATATATATATATATATATATATATATATATATATATATATATATGTATATATATATATATATATATATAATATATACTAGGAATACACGATCTGTCTCCTCTCCCCTGACTGAACGTGGATCCACGTTCCTGCTCTGCCAGGAGCCATTGCAGGTGCCCTGCGGACATTTTGGCCGCCGGGCACGTGCATCAGCTCCTCAGTGACGCGGCGGGCACACCCCCTATACCAGCGCGAAGCGGAGAACTTCATATGACGCCCGCCCAGGATGGGAGATCCCATCTGTGGACGTCATTTGACTATACGCTGGGAATAAAGTGGTTAACCACCTCAATATCGGGCCTATTCTGGCATTTCTCTCCTTCATGTAAAAATCATCATTTTTTTGCTAGAAAACTACTCAGAACCCCCAAACATTATATATGTTTTTTTAGCAGACACCCTAGGGAATAAAATGGCGCTCATTGCAACTTTTTATCTCGCACAGTATTTGCGCAATAATTTTTCAAACGCCTTTTTTTAGGAAAAAAAACGGTTTCATGAATTAAAAAATAACAAAACAGTAAAGTTAGGCCAATTTTTTTATATAATGTGAAAGATGATGTTACTCTGATAGATACCTAACATGTCACGCTTTAAAATTGCGCACAATCATGGAATGGCGCCAAACTTCATAACTTAAAAATCTGCATAGGCGATGCTTTAAAATTTTTTACAGGTTATCAGTTTAGCGTTACAGAGGAGGTCTAGTGCTAGAATTGATGCACATGCTCTAATGCACGCGGCGATACCTCACATGTGTGGTTTGAGCGGCGTTTACATATGTGGGTGGGACTTACGTGTGCGTTCACTTCTTATAGGGCGTACACACGGTCGGACTTTGTTCGGACATTCCGACAACAAAATCCTAGGATTTTTTCCGACGGATGTTGGCTCAAACTTTTTTTGTCTACACACGGTCGCACAAAGTTGTTGGAATTTCCGATCACCAACCACGCGGTCACGTACACCACGTACGACGAGACTAGAAAAGGCCGGTTCAGAACCAAGCGCGGCACCCTTTGGGCTCCTTTTGCTAATCTCGTGTTAGTAAAAGTTTGGTGAGAGACGATTCGCGCTTTTTCAGACTCGTGGTTTTCAGATCGTTTTCTGCCGTTCAGTTTGTGCTTGTGGGTTTGTATCTGCTCTTCAGTCCATGCAAGCAAGTTCTGCATGACTTTAGGTAGTCATTGTATTCTTGTTCGTTCGTTACTGTTTTTCAGGTCGCTCTTCACAGGCCTTGCTGTTCTTCAGTGCGTTCTGTTACTTCGTTCTGAGCAGCCGACCGTTTTCTAGCCATGTTTCGTATGCGTACTCCTCGTAGAGTTCATGCTGTGCGGGGGCCTTGGTGTTGGGGTCCTGACCTTGACACAAGTCCAGTCCATGAACAGGGTGGGGAGGAGTTCATGGACCAAGAATTGGTTGCTTCAGCGTGACCAGTTCTCTCATATGCCTTTGCTCCATGAGATCCGTGAGAATAATCCTGATGATTTCAGGAACTTTCTCAGGATGACGGACCCCGTGTTTCACCGTCTGTTGGCTTCGCTGACCCCCTATATTAGCAGGCAGGATACCTGCATGAGGCAAGCCATCACTGCGGAACAGAGGCTCGTCACTACCCTGCGGTATTTGGCGACAGGGAGAAGCCTGCAGGACTTGAAGTTCTCGACAGGCATCTCCCCCCAGGCTCTGGGTATCATCATCCCAGAGACCTGTTCTGCCATCATACAGGTCCTGCAGAAGGAGTATATGAAGGTAAGATTTTTATCCTTTTATATCACATTTTATTGTATTGAATGTTTGCTAATATATTGTATTTCTCTCCTCATTCCCTAATTACCATGATTGTAATATGCTGTGAATGTCCCCTTTGTCCTCATGCATGCTGGATTTTTATGTAATTATTATTTTAGGTCCTTCATACATATTTGCCCTTCACTAACCTCCCCAGCATGGTGTCTCCTGGCCCTATATTCACCTCATGTAGTCACTTAAGAATGTATTTTATCAGCTCCATAGTAGTACTTTACCCCAAACACCCCCTAAAATGTTTAGAAATGTTATTTTTGATTTAAATTCAGGCAGAGTGGCAGAGGCTTTTTTTTGTGGTGTCCCCAAATAATTTTAAGTAACCCTCCCTCCCCCAACTGCTAAGTCAGCTGATCCCAATTCTCTATCTATCCTCAATCATCTATCTGCTGACTTTGCCAAACCCATACACACTATACCCACCTCTTTACTGGTCAGATTTATGGATGAATTCCCCAAAGCATGTAGTGCAAGGGCCTGCCTGTATACTTTCAAATGGTACTGTTTAAAGTTTTTGTATTCTATTATTATCTTGACAGGTAATAGCAGAATGTCCAAATGTCCTCAAATGTGTACATTGTGTATTTATATCTTTGTATTATGACACTTCTTACCTGTCCAGTGGGCTGCCAATAGTGTAACTAAGGAGGGGCTGTTCCAAGTAATACCCATTATTTAGGCATTCATCTCTCAATGAAGTGAAGAGGGTTACCTGTCCAAGATTTCCACACACCCCCTATAATGTTAGAAATGGCCCATGAGAGGGGGGGAGGGGGAATATGATAGGTGTATCTTATACTTTGGCCTTGTTAAATTCCCCTTACTAAATGCTATCTGGAGGTTACCCCATAATGTTTGTGTCTAATCTGGTTGCCATGTTTCTGTGAAAAAATAGTAATGTTTATTGTTTTTTCCTCAACAGTTTCCTTCCACGCCACAGGAATGGCAGACTGTGGCCTCCCACTTTGCCCAGCGGTGGGACTTTCCTAACTGCGGAGGGGCAATTGATGGGAAACACGTCCACGTCGTCCCACCACCCAACTCGGGGTCGTACTATTATAATTACAAGGGGTTCAATAGTATAGTGATGTTGGCGGTGGTGTCGGCTAATTATGACTTCTTGTATGTGGACGTGGGGAAGAATGGCCGGATGTCCGATGGTGGAGTCATCGCCCAGACGGAGTTCTACAGGCGTCTCCAGAATGGCAGCTTGGACTTGCCAGCTCCAGAGGACAATGTTGAAGGACTTCCATTTGTGTTCGTTGCTGATGAAGCGTTTGTGCTGGGGGACCACCTGATGCGGCCATTCCCAATGAGGACCCTCACCCCGGAACAGAGGGTTTTTAATTACCGGCTGGCCAGAGCCTGAAGAGTGGTGGAGAACACATTTGGAATCCTGGCCAGTCGGTTCCGCCTATTTATGACACCCATCCATATGGCGGAGTATAAACTGAACCATATTATACTTGCGTGCTGTGTTCTCCATAACTTTTTAAAGAAACATTCGGCCAACTATGCTGGCTCAGTTGGGCCTGAGGCCGGAATCATACATCAAACCACACTGACGGCGCTTGAAAGTGGCCGTCCTGCCTTGCCCTCCCTGAGTGCCCGTGATGTCCGGTTACGCTACCTGGAGTTATTTGCGGGTAGGGGGGCTATCAATATGCCAGACAATCTGTGAAGCCTTTTTATAATAAAAAAATAAAAAAAATTCTTTGTGGACATTTACTGCTTGTGTTTGTTTTAGCTGACCCTGTCAGAAATGTTTTGAGTGCAGAAAATGGCGTGATTGTGTAACCTTATACAAAGCACTGTTGGCTGTTATTTACTAAATGCAAAAACACATTTCACTACAAGTGCACTTGCAACTGCACTGAAACTGCACTTGTAGTGCAAAGTGGATTTGCCCTTAGGAAATAACCCCCATTTTCTCATAAAACAACAATTACATCACCCCAAAAGTGTTGTAGCGTTGAGACAATAATCCACACATTCTTGATTAACACACTTTTTTATACCTGCACAATCACATATGCATTTACCAAAGGTTTTTCAAACAAACCAACATGTTTGTTGTATAACAATTTTTGTGGTGGCATTATCCAAAATCAAAATGTCCATTTTATAGAAAACAGGCCTGTGTAAAACCAACAAGAAAAGACACAAATCTTGAACTTACAAACGTCACATTTGGTCGAATTTGAAGGCAATATCAGACATGAGTATTTAGGAACTGTGTTTGATATTGCGTTCAGATGGGGGGAAATCACCCCAGGAAAAGCCAAATTTGGAAGATGCACACCAATTTACCAATGTCAACATGTGCTAGCTGCCATCACGGGGGATCAAGAGATGTGTTTTGGGGGAGAAACCCCTTCCTCACCGCTACTTTATTATTGAGGAAGGGGTTGCACCCCCAAAACGCGTCCATTGATCTCCCAAGATGGCAGATAGCACATGTTGACACACTGTGTGCATCCTCCAAATTTGGCTTTGGGAAAAATCACAAAAACATTTAGCACATTGTAGCACACAAAAGAAGAAAGTGATTTGGAGGGGTTTTAAACTTGCCCCAAAACATCAATGATGTTTTTATATTTTGGAATAACATCATTGATGTTTTGCTTGATGATTTCCAATTGTAAATTACACCCCATGATCTCCCCGATCAGGATCTGGGCACTTTCGGATGTGAAAGGATCTGGATCCACAACATCACGATCACCTAAAAAGAGAGGAACCCCAAAATAAATTTGGTTTAAAAAAAATGCCGCCATCCATCTCTTACCTGAGCCTGTGGTTGCAGACACTCACCTGTTGTGGTGACTAGTTCCACCACGTCTTCTTCCTCCTGCTCAGCTTGTGTTGGGGGGATTTCCCCTTCTTCCAGAGGGGGGGGGGGGGCTCTGGTCTCCTCAGATGAGGGGTGTCCTCCGAGTCTTTTCTCCCCTATGTACAACAAAAATGGTATACTTAGCACACAGATATTTAATGTCAGAACTAGAAATAGGAACATTGCTTGGAAGTGGGGTACAATTGTCAATTTTAGCAGAGTTCCAAGATGTAGCTTTTTTAGTGTCCTTTGTCAAGCTGCAATACTTTACCTGTTTTGTACAAGCTTCACAGATGGAGACCCCCCTATAGTATACACTGGAGCACCTGTGTGGCCCCCTAATAAAAATGGTGTTCTTGTGTCCCACACTAGTGCTCCAGTGTCCAGATGTGAAAACAGCTGCTCAGTGTCCTCTCCTTACACAGAATCTAGTTTGCATTTCATTCTAGTAACAAAGCCATCTACACAACCCAATTCTTTGAAGACAAGTATAGGGATTCAAAATGGTGGCCAAATGCATATGGGCTAAACAATGGTATTTTATAGTTGGAACGAAAAATGTTTGATCCGAACGAATAATGTGCCCATGAACATGAAAGTTGCCATTTTAAACTGTACAACAGTTCCTAAAAGTACATGGAGCAGCACGAACGTAATAAACACAAAAAGAATAGGCACACAGCACAACTACTTACTTTTTTGCAGCACACTCCGGATCTTTCTGTACTGCTCATGTTCTCGTAATTTCAGGTCCGACCACCGCTTCCTGAGCTGATCTTTCGATCGTCTTTCCCCCGAAATTCCGGTGCAGACTCCTGACCACTTTCACCATGATCTTGGCCTTTCGGATATTGGGGTTGGGGTAAGGCCCATACTTTCCATCATAGTTGGCCTTCTTCAGGATGTCCACCATCTCCAACATCTCCCCAAAGGACATATTTGAGTCCTTAAATCTCCTTCTGGATCGGGACGTTTCAGGCTCCGGCCTTACCTCCTCCTCCTCGTTGCTACAATTAGCACGCACCTGCTGTCTATCCGCCATGTGCTCTTCCCCCACTGCGCTGAACGAAAAGGGGCGGGGAATAGACTAGAAAGAATATCAGGGGCGGGCGGAGTTATACGCATGCGCAGTGTGTATAAAGCGTAACACACGTGTGTATTACGTACGATCTGTGAGCGGCGGAAGGAGCATCGGAGACGCCGATCGTGATAACAAAGGTAAGATCTAAACTTGCGCCTATACTGCTTCGAAATGGAAGCCTATATTGTAACAAGATTAGGGGAGTTTTGCCTGACATTAGGGTTTGTCTTGTGTTGTGTCTTGCAGAGAAAATGGATGGCTTCAATGACCACAATTTCCTCCCCCTGTTCATAGACAAATACAGGGAGATGCCCTGTCTGTGGCAAGTGAGACACCCCCACTATAATCACAAACAGAAGAGGCAGGCAGCGCTGGAGAAACTGCTGGAGTTGGTGAAGCCGGTGGTCCCCACAGCAACCATCCCTTATTTAAAAGCCAAAATTGGTGGCCTGAGGAGCACGTATCTTAGGGAGCGCAAGAAGGTCACAGATTCCCAGAGATCAGGAGCTGCAGCAGATGACGTTTATGTCCCCAGGCTGTGGTACTATGAGAGACTGCGATTTCTGTCAGACCACACTGAAGTCAGGGAATCCCTCTCCACTCTTACTTCCACGCTTCCTTCCATCCCAGCTGAGGCTTCTGATGTCCAACCTGGGCCTTCCAGCCAGGAAGAAGTGGAGGAGCCCAGCTGGAGTCAGGTATAGCATTCTTCTACAGATTTCTGGTCAATAAATAAATGATGTTTACTAGATGTTATTATTGATCACTAATTGCTGATTAAAAAGTGTTTTACATATCGATAGACAGTAGTGGGCACCCAAAATTGGGACAAAAATGAAAAATGCTGGGCTCAGAATGATAGTCTGTTATATTTGTTAACATTCAATTTGCAACAGTCAGGAGGTGAAAATTGTGTGTGATTGAAAAAATACTAAAACTATGTCCCTTTTTCATACACAGGAAGACCTCAGCCAGGAGGAGGTTGTGGAATGTGGCAGTCAGGAGGAGGCGGGGATTAGTGGCAGCCAGGAGGAGGCGGGGATTAGTGGCAGCCAGGAGGAGGCGGGGCTAAGTGTCAGCCAAGAGAAGCCTGGGACCAGTCGCAGCCTGACTGAGTCTCAGGTCCCTCCGCCTGCCATATAAACGAGCCAGGAAGGCCACTCCGAGTCCCGTGCAGGATTCAGCGTTCAGGCTGATCCAGGAGGCTTCGGCGTCCCTCAGAGCCTTACCAACTCCTGAAGAGGCCTTTGCCTGCATGGCTGCCACCAAATTGCAGGGCATGCAGGAGGGTCAACGCAGGCTCTGTGAGGACCTGCTTTATAAAGTCCTACGTAAGGGGGTGAGTGGGGAACTAACACCCAAGACCGACGTGGTTGAGTTGGACCATCCTCCTCCTCCTCCTCCTGCTGCCACAACTCCACCACCACAGCCACTGCGTGGAAGGAGGCGTGGAAAGAAGACCAGAGAGTGATGACCCTGGGTTCAGTCTGGTCTGACAGAAGACGCAGTCTCTCGTATGACCACAGCCTGGGGACACAGATGTCATCTGCTGCTTTCCGGATCTCTGGGACTTCTGGACCAGACTGCCCTCCCTTAGATAAGGACTCCGCAGGCCACCAATTTTGCTTAAAAATAGTTGATGTCTGCCCTGGGGGTCCAAGGCTTCACCCACTTCTGCAGTTTCTCCAGCGTTGCCTCCCTCTTTGTTTAGTTGTGACCCCTTAGTAAAATTTTTTAGGTAAATTATACTCTCCTGTGTGTGTTTTCATCCAAAAAGGACAGTTTGTTGGTGACGATTCAGGTACAATTCTAACATAAAATGTGAAATTAACAAGAGACAACAACACCAAACAATCTCCTACAGATTAAATAGAACAACATATCAATGGTGTTGTGGGAACTTGTCACAAAAAACACACACAAACATTTTCGGGAGTACAAATCAAAATCGAAAAAAAAATAAAAATAAAATACAAACACAGAAAAAGAATCTACATTAAAGCCAAAAAATATATAAAAAATATACAAAAATATGTTGTCAGATGTGAGAAATCAAAATATATTGAGGGAATCACGATAAATAGTAACGAAATAAGTTTGTGAGAAGTGTGTGTGAATATGAGCAGCAAAACTACTTAATTCTTGTCACATTATAAAGAAGAAGAGAGTGCGCTGTATTAAACCATTTTTAACATTGCAGCGTGATGAAAGTGCTGTATCCATTGCGAACGCTAAGTTTACCAGAACGAGCTGTTCCATCTTGGAATTTCTTCTGAGCATGCGTGGCACTTTGTGCGTCGGAACAGGCCACACACGGTCGGAATTGACGCGATCGGATTTTGTTGTCGGAAAATTTTATCTCCTGCTCTCCAACTTTGTGTGTCGGAAAATCCGATGGAAAATGTCCGATGGAGCCCACACACGGTCGGAATTTCCAACAACACGCTCCGATCGGACATTTTCCATCGGAAAATCCGACCGTGTGTACGGGGCATTAGTGCGAGCTACCGGGGACAGGGGCGTTTAAAAATTTTTTTTTATTATTTTATTTTTTATTTTACTTACATTTTTTTATTTTTACACTTTTTTGTACTTTTTTTTTTTTATTTTGATTACTTTTATTCCTATTACAAGGAATGTAAACATCCCTTGTAATAGGAATCTATGTGACAGGTCCTCTTTATGGAGAGATGCGGGGTCAATAAGACCCCACATCTCCCCTCCAGGCTGGAAAGCATGAGATCGGGAAAATTTTTTTTACCGATCTCATGCTGACAGCCGCGATCGCGGCTTCGGTTATTTCCGGGTACCCGTGCATGACGTCATAACATCGCGCCCGGGCCTCCGACGGTCACAGAGATGACTGGTGACCATCTGGTCACCAGTCATCTCTATCGTCCTCATCCGTCGCCAGCCGATTCAATCTCCGGCGACCAATCTCCGGCCGATAGGCCCTCACCTTGAGGGCCTATTCACACTTCTTCTCCGGGGGAAAACAAAGAGCCTAACATGGGCAAAAGTTATACAACAAATACCATTGAAGTCTATGGGAACTGACTTGTTAATTTTGCTAGTCCCTACTTGGCTGGCTTATCTTCTAGTTATTGGCCCTAAAATGGGTATGGGGGCCCAGGTCCCACCCTGAGGGAAAAAAGACGAAAAAGTACTCTTGCGCACTGGTGTGTTGGCTAAAAAAGTTCAAGAAGGACTATGGATTTCGGCTTTGCTGCTCTCAAAGGATGGGATTGTCCTAGTGTTGAAAGAAAAAAAGAGAAAAGAGAGCGCACCAGCCTAGTGCATTATCCTTGACAGGTTTATTGAATTAAAAACAAGATAAAAACTACTCACAAAAGTCGAAGGTAAAATCGCATAGTAAACACACAGAGGCAATTGTTCCAGTGGTAGCAGTTGTCCAGGTCCCAGGAAGGAGGCATACGGACTGCTGCTGGCTTACGCGTTTCGAAGGTTTAACCCTCTTCATCAGAGCCTTAGTAGTGTTAGTCTCATGCTGGCCCTTTATACACATGTCAGACTGAAACAGACTGATCAGGTTGGTACCAGGGCTCCTCCCCTAATTGATGGGCGGTCCTCTAGGGGGGTGAATCATGGCTCGGTTGACATTATTAAAGGGCCATACCATATTGATTTATTAATTTAATAGTTGGTTAGTTCGCTTCTATTTCCATTATTGTTGTCGCTAGTGAAGTTTATCTAACCCATAGTAAGTAAGCTAAAAGGGTCATATCAATAGTTAACCATAGACAATCTGCTCATCTACCCTCACATCCATAAATCACATAGATGATAGAGAGCAATGTGCAGTGTTCAGGAAATTAAAAGTTTGAAATAGGGGTGTACCTTATTGTCTGTGGATCTGATGGCATCTCCTCTGCTTGAGTGCGTTTGTCTCTGCAGGGATTGTGTCTGTGTGGGCTACCATTGCTGACACGTTCGCTCCTATGCCCCGTGGGACCGGGTGGAACGCACGCCGCCGATTTACTTCCGGGTTGCGGTCCACAGGGCGGAAGTGCGGTCGTGATGTCACATCCCAGGCGCCTTTCGGCGCCTGGGATGTGACTCAATATGGTAAACAGTGGCCTCCATCTTGCCGTAGGCGCAGATAGAGGTCAAAGTCAGACTAATAGCGTCTGACATCAGGCTAGATGGAGAGGGGCTGATTCGAATGAATGCATAGCTACAATGAATAAAAAATAGTGAGCGATAGTATGTAATGGTAATAGGGAAATTCGAAGGGGACCAGGGGAGGGGAGTGGTGAGAAGGTCCGGTCTGGAACAGTAGCTAAAGGTGGCAATGCTCAAAACATGTGTATTTAAAAGCCAGCAAGAGACACACTAACATTTGTATTTACAAGGTAGTAAAATATATAAAAGGTAATAAAATATATTATATATATACAGTATACCCTCTATAGAAAATATATATATATATATATACACATATATAGAAAGTAAAAACCTTATACATATCAATCGCATATCTATATATGTGCATACGGTGATTATTTAAAAAACAATATTGTTAAAATTAAATCCGTATGAGTACAACGATCTGTGTACTTTGCCTATATAATATAAAAAGAGAGAGGGGGGGAAAGAAGGGGGGGGGAAGGGGGGGAGGGGAAAGGAGGGTTTTTGCTGTTGTCTCCTCATATAAACATTCATATAGTGGTTTTGTACATTATAGCAAATAGCCCAGAGGTTATTTAGTATACATCGGTGAACGAGATATTATAAGAATTATATAAAAAAAAAAAAATATATACATAAGAACACACAAATAAAGCATATGTTGTTATATAGAAGCAAAAATTAGAACAAAAATAAGAACAAAAATACAAAAATTATTATTATTATAAAAAAAAAAAAAAAAATTAAAAAATAAATATAATAATAATAAATAGTTATAAAAAATAATAAAAAATATTGATTGACAGTACTAATGAAGATTATATTAAATATATTGGATTGGATATGATGTTGGATAATAATGAAAAATGGAGATAACCCACACTCGGGAAAATAAAAGGTCGATCGATAAGAATGACTATTAATATAGTATATATTATATACTATATTATATTATATTATATTATATTATATTGGATTAAATAGAGTCACTGCCTATAGACCACATACACATACAGCCCATAGATATACGCGTGTGTACACGGGTGCACACATATATAACACCCCATGAAGGACCTATATATGCTGTGATCTAGTCATAGGTTACATGTATATTTTTATTGTCATTCTTATTCTCATTTATTTTCATTGCCGTCTCCGTTGTCACTTATATTTAGATTACAGTATCTAAAAGAATATCTTGGACAATGAACGTGTAGTAATGGTACCTTAAAATCTCTACGAAAAAAAAAAAAAAAAATTGTGATATATAGGGCCAGATGATCTATTGGATACACATACAGTAGGACAAAAGTTAAATAATCAATTAGTAAATTGGTGAATATCAAAAAATTAATTAATTAAAAATTGATTATGTGATTAAAAAATATATATATATATAAAAAATATATATATAAAAAACCCACCCTGAGGGACATATATCAATGTCACCAATATGGACAACCCCAAAAAAGAAACAAGAAAAGTGCCTTTAAAAATGCAAAATTGCTTACCTAATCTAGTAACTTGGGGGGGGGGGCTTACTCAGCCTGTAAATTGGTACATCTGTAGCATGTAACCAAAATGCTGCATCAAAGATGTATGGCTTTAGAGAAAACTTACAATTCTACATTGCAGCTGCAAGATTTTAACCCAAAACAAAAAAAATAGCCTGCCCCCCCCCATACATACAAGGCCATTTGGGTCTGTTAAGGCTTAAAATGAGAGCCCCCAAGTGAAAAATACCACCCCAAACTAAGAAAATATTGTGCCCCTCCCACACACACTAACAAACCTCTAGTCAAACACACAGCAAGCCAGCGGTGTGTTTGGCTAGAGGTTTGTTAGTGGGGTGGATGCTTGGGGGGCAGGAGGGGCTCGGGCACCCCAACCTCAAAAGTCAACCATCTTGTTCCCATGTTCAGGGGGACAAGGGCCTCTTCCACACAACCTAGGCTGGGGTTGTGGGGGGCTGCAGACAGGGGGCTTTTCAGAATGTGGAGAGCCCCTTTAAACTAGTGGGTATAAGGTGCTTTGTGGTTGGTATTGGGCTGAGCCCAACATGCCCCAAAGGCAGCCAGCTATGTTGAGTGGATGTGGTCTTGTATGGTTGAGGAGGGGGTTGGGCGATTGCTCTTCTCCTTTCCGAGTTGGCCCTGTTGTATGCTCTGAAAAAGGATGTGGTTTGGATTGGTGAAGGCAGCTCACAGCCTTTTGAGAATGCAGTGCAGTGTGGAGTTCCCCTTTTAAAAGCAAAAGCTAGCCCATGGAAATCCAAGGGATTAGGGGGGGGGAGACGAGAGCATTGGAGAATGGAGTATGGAGTTTCCCTTTAAAAGCAAAAGCTAGCTCATGGAAATCCAAGGGGTTAGAGGGAGGAGACAAGAGCATTGAAGAATGGAGTGTGGAGTTCCCCTTTAAAAGCAAAAGCTAGCCCATGGAAATCCAAGGGGTTAGAGGGGGGAGAAAAGAGCATTGGAGAATAGAGTGTGGAGTTCCCCTTTAAAAGCAAAAGCTAGCCCATGGAAATCCAAGGGGTTAGAGGGGGGAGACAAGAGCATTGGAGAATAGAGTGTGGAGTTCCCCTTTAAAAGCAAAAGTTAGCCCATGGAAATCCAAGGGATTAGAGGGGGGAGACAGGAGCATTGGAGAATGGAGTGTGGATTTCCCCTTTAAAAGCAAAAGCTAGCCCAAGGAAATCATATGCATTAGAGGGGGAAGGTTAAATGCCCTTTTAAGAGGAGCTAGAGAAGCGAGAGTCTTTTTACATAATTTTAACAAGGTACATGTCACATGTTGGCAACGTAACATGCTAACGTGACCTGTGTGCAAATCTCATTTAAAAAATACATAAAGGTGAACCAGCGTAAAAAAGAAAAATTGTCAAGATTAGAGGTGCACCCGTTAAACCCATGCAATTTTTGCATGTATGTTGCTTAACATTTACTAAGATTTTGGCCGCGCAGTGAACAAACTCATGTGAATGAGCGCAAGAGACGATTGCGCATGCGCACTGCTTACATTGATCTCGCGCAGTTCTAAATGTACTTGCAGGCACAGCAGGCTTTCTCTGAAAAAGTTACTTTCTCATTCTATTTTGGCCATATTTGTTACTTGGGCAGTTGGTACTAAACTCCCTCACATCACCCCATAATATTGGCACCTCCATCTTCTGTCAATATTGAATTGGAGATGCCATGCGCCATGTCCATAGTGGCGCACAGATTGCATTCTCCCATGCGCCCAGATCGCTATAGTAAATGGGGGATTCGCTCTCTGTTACCGGCGCACCATTTTCGTAAATATGGAACTCTGCGTTGCGCCTCGCCGTCCGCCTCTACAGATGGCGCGCGGCTTTCGTAAATCACCCCCACTGTCTTTTAAAAATTAATTTATTCACAAAGCTTATAGATACACAGATGAATGTAGGCTTGTTTTAATGTGCTTTTAGTGCTTGTTAAGGATACAGTATGTAAGAACTTTACTGTGCGTGATGTGGGCTGAGGCTCATTTTAAGCAACAAGTACTGTGGTAAATAAAGGTTTTACCAATTTGTGGCAAGTCCTTCCACTCTAATGC
The DNA here is from genome assembly GCF_042186555.1 of Aquarana catesbeiana. Classification (NCBI taxonomy): domain Eukaryota; kingdom Metazoa; phylum Chordata; class Amphibia; order Anura; family Ranidae; genus Aquarana; species Aquarana catesbeiana. The sequence continues at coordinate 424,109,765 of NC_133325.1, forward strand.
CCTGTACACACGATCGCACAACAAAACAATCGGATTTTTTCTGACGGATGTTGGCTCAAACTTGTCTTGCATACACACGGTCACACAAAGTTGGTGGGAAATTCCGAACGTCAAGAACGCCGTGAAATACAACACGTTAAGACGAGCCAAGAAAAATGAAGTTCAATAGCCAGTGCTCCTCTTCTACTTGATTCCGAGCATGTGTGGCACTTTGTGTGTCGGAATTGTCTACACACGATCGGAATTTACACGAACGGATTTTGTTGTCGGAAAATTTTAGAGCCAGCTCTCAAACTTTGTGTGTCGGAAATTCCGATGGAAAAAGTCTGATGAAGCCCACACATGGTCGGAATTTCCGACAACAAGCTCCGATCGCACATTTTCCGTCGGAAAGTCTAATCGTGTGTACAGGGCATTAGAAAATAAAGCTCAGAAAGGTCAAAATCATCAGTTCATCTTTGGAGTCCTGTGGTATGAAAATCAAGAGATATAAATAGCACTGTACATAGTGAAGTTGATTTTGAGATGCTTTATCTTCAACCGAAAGCTCCCATGTTAAAATAAATAGAAACCCACAAAAGGGAAAGAGAAGAGGATATAGGGACATTCCAATACCAAAACAAATATACAAAATGTGAAATATGTAGCTGAAAGCATACCATTTTATCGAGGCAACGTTAAAAGAACCCCTGGAAAGGTGGGGACAGTATGATACATCATAAAATAGTTTAATACAACAAATATGATATCTAGGACTATGTATAATGCAAACCTAGAACAAGAGCATAAATCTCAAATGGTAATGACAGATGCACAAAAAGAAGAGCCTCAATGCGTTTCAATTTTTTGAGTCTTCCTCATGTAGTTAGCATTCGTTTGTTGTCTAAAAGGATCTCAGAAAATTTGAAAAGTCATAGTATTGTATTCACTAAAGAAAAGATAATATAGCATTTACTAAAACCTACTTTCCAAATATAGCATGTACAAAAAGCCACATGTTCTAAATATGTTTAGATGTCTCTGGGGGGGGTCACGCATTCCTCCAATAGTCCAAAAGAAGGAAAAAGGATAGAAAATCAATCCTCAGGGGCCTAAAAGGGCCCTAGTAGAAATGTACAGTACGTAAGGAAAATACCAAAATGAGTAAAGCTATGGATTCATAAAAAATAAAGAACTAAAAGCCAAAATGCTGGTATATGCATATAATACCTTGGGCATGTATACTGTCACCCAGACATTAAGTCTGGTAGGGACCCCAAGGTGATTAGCTTCCTCCCTTTCAGGAAAAATTAAATGAGCCAAAAACCTAAAAGTAACAGAGAAGGAACTAGTGTAAGTAATACAATTGAATAGAGAGGAAACATTGGCAAAACATTGGCAAAAAAGTCCATATTAACTGAGCCTTACCCAAAAGAGCTGGATGTGAGTGGAGCCTCATGGGTTCAAAAAAGAGATCAAGCAGAAATAACGACCAGCCAGTGTGTACCTTCCTCCAGCAATGTCCACCAGGAGAGAGAGAAGGCACCAGAGGCAGAGTCAGTATAACAAGGAAAAATAAAAGGTCACATGAGAAGGATGGTCCAATTGAGTGGGCCGGGGTTGGCGCCAAAAATGGACACAAATGTGAGAAGATAGTTTACCCGGGGATCTACGGAGACTAATGCCGCGTACACACGAGCGGACTTTCTATCCTACTTGGTCCGGCACACTTTCCGACGGACTTTGTCCGCCAGGTGCGCCGGACTTTAAAACGGACGGACTTGCCCACACACGCCGGGACTTTCCGGCGGGCTAAGTCCGCCCGTCTTTCCGACGGACTTTCGCCGGAGTTCCGGCGGACTTTCAGAATGAACGGACTTGCCCACACACGGACAAGTCCGTTCATTTTGAACGTGACTCAGGTGCGACGGGACTAGAAAAGGATGTCAATCTTGCCGCTTTTATCGGCGAGATTGACACCTTACTAGCCCCGTCGCGGGGCATACCAGGCCCTTAGGTCTGGTATGGATTATAAAGGGGAACCCCGCTACGCCGAAAAAACGGCGTGGGGTCCCCCTAAAATCCATACCAGACCCCGATCCGAGCACGCAGCCTGGCCGGTCAGGAAAGGGGGTGGGGACGAGCGAGCGCCCCCCCCTCCTGAACCGTACCAGGCCGCATGCCCTCAACATGGGGGTGGGTGCTTTGGGGGAGGGGGGCGCCCTGCGCCCCCCCCCCCCAAAGCACCTTGTCCCCATGTTGATGAGGACAAGGGCCTCTTCCCGACAACCCTGGCCGTTGGTTGTCGAGGTCTGCGGGCGGGGGGCTTATCGGAATCTGGGAGCCCCCTTTAATAAGGGGGCCCCCAGATCCCGGCCCCCCACCCTATGTAAATGAGTATGGGGTACATGGTACCCCTACCCATTTACCTAGGAAAAAAGTGTAAGTAATAAAACACACTACACAGGTTTTTAAAATATTTTATTAAACAGCTCCGGGGGGGGGGATCTTCCTCCGGCTTCGGGGGTCTTCTTCCGGCTTCGGGGGTCCCTCCGCTTCATCTTCTCCCGGCGTCCGGTTGGTTCTTCTCCGCTCTCTTCTCCCGGTGTTCCTGTTCTTCGGCCGGCTCCTCTGCTGTCTTCAAGTAGCTCTCTTGCCAGCAGAGGTCCGGACTTCTGGGCTTCTGGGCTTCTGGGCTTCTGGGCTTCTGGGCTTCTCTTCCCCAGATGTTGACACGACGCTCTCTCCTGCTGGACTGCTCTCCGAGGGCTGCGTTGTGACTTATATAGGTGGAGACCCCGCCCCCTTTTGATGTCACAGTCCCTGGGCATGCTGGGACTGTGACGTTTTAGGGGGCGTGGTCACTGGGTGATGTTGACCACGCCCCCTAAAACGTCACAGTCCCAGCATGCCCAGGGACTGTGACATCAAAAGGGGGCGGGGTCTCCGCCTATATAAGTCACAACGCAGCCCTCGGAGAGCAGTCCAGCCGGAGAGAGCGTCGTGTCAACATCTGGAGAAGAGAAGAGAAGAAGCCCAGAAGCCCAGAAGTCCGGACCTCTGCTGGCAAGAGAGCTACCTGAAGACAGCAGAGGAGCCGGCCGAAGAACTGGAACACCGGGAGAAGAACCAACCGGACGCCGGGAGAAGATGAAGCGGAGGGACCCCCGAAGCCGGAAGAAGACCCCCGAAGCCGGAGGAAGATCCCCCCCCCGGAGCTGTTTAATAAAATATTTTAAAAACCTGTGTAGTGTGTTTTATTACTTACACTTTTTTCCTAGGTAAATGGGTAGGGGTACCATGTACCCCATACTCATTTACATAGGGTGGGGGGCCGGGATCTGGGGGCCCCCTTATTAAAGGGGGCTCCCAGATTCCGATAAGCCCCCGCCCGCAGACCCCGACAACCAACGGCCAGGGTTGTCGGGAAGAGGCCCTTGTCCTCATCAACATGGGGACAAGGTGCCTTGGGGGGGGGGGGCGCAGGGCGCCCCCCTCCCCAAAGCACCCACCCCCATGTTGAGGGCATGCGGCCTGGTACGGTTCAGGAGGGGGGGGGGGCGCTCGCTCGTCCCCACCCCCTTTCCTGACCGGCCAGGCTGCGTGCTCGGATCGGGGTCTGGTATGGATTTTAGGGGGGACCCCACGCCGTTTTTTTCGGCGTAGGGGCTTCCCTTTATAATCCATACCAGACCTAAGGGCCTGGTATGCCCCGCGCTCGCCGCAATAGGAAAATGTGTTTTTCCTATTGCAGCGAGCGTGAGATGCAATACCCTGCCCTCGTGTTGTATCTGGTCCGTCGGACCAGCATACACACGAGCGGGCTTTCCGTCGGACCAGCACACACACGAGCGGACTTTCCGCCCGAAACTGAGTCCGGCGGAAAGATTTAGAACTTTCTTCAAATCTAGGTCCGGCGGGCTTTTGGGAAAAAGTCCGCCGGAAAAGTCCGCCGGTGCCTACACACGGGCAGATTGTCCGGCACACTCTGGTCCGCCGGACCAAGTATGCCGGAAAGTCCGACCGTGTGTACGCGGCATAAGTCTCCTACATATTCCCTGCCAATGATCTCGTAACGGGGAAATTACCGCATGTGATGTCACTTCTGATGCATGCCATTATTGAAAAGGCAGAAACAGATTGGAGAAACTGGGCTGGCACACGAATAAACCCAGAGGGGCAGAGATGGATGAGCCAATATACTGACATCTGGGGGAGGGAGATAAAATGTCAAATTCCCAAGCCAAGGCGGAAGGAATAAGACGTTCAGTCCACTCACAAAGCCCTCCCCTGGAAGAAGGAAGGAAGAAGGGAGAAAAAAGAATCCGCTTAGCCGGAAGACATCCAGCATTTACAATAACATTGAGAATAATGTCAACAATAAAATAATCAGAGAAAAAAGGGAAAAGGAACAGCGCACCCTGTACAATCCCATCTGCATGTTTACATAAAATGTTCAGATCGCCCTGAAGTAAGACCCTCAAGAAAGAGCTTATAACTGATGATCTCATTAAGGCGAGGGGTTTAGGTGGCCTTCAGTCTGTATATCCAGTATGTACAGTGGGGACGGAAAGTATTCAGACCCCCTTAAATTTTTCACTCTTTGTTATATTGCAGCCATTTGCTAAAATCATTTAAGTTCATTTTTTTCCTCATTAATGTACATACAGCACCCCATATTGACAGAAAAACACAGAATTGTTGACATTTTTGCAGATTTATTAAAAAAGAAAAACTGAAATATCACATGGTCCTAAGTATTCAGACCCTTTGCTTAGTATTTAATAGAAGCACCCTTTTGTATTTAATACATGAGTCTTTTTGGGAAAGATGCAACAAGTTTTTCACACCTGGATTTGTGGATCCTCTGCCATTCCTCCTTGCAGATCCTCTCCAGCTCTGTCAGGTTGGATGGTAAACGTTGGTGGGCAGCCATTTTTAGGTCTCTCCAGAGAGGCTCAATTGGGTTTAAGTCAGGGCTCTGGCTGGGCCATTCAAGAACAGTCACGGAGTTGTTGTGAAGCCACTCCTTTGTTATTTTAGCTGTGTGCTTAGGGTCATTATCTTGTTGGAAGGAAAAACTCTGGAGAAGGTTTTCGTCCAGGATATCCCTGCTTGGCCGCATTCATCTTTCCCTCGATTGCAACCAGTCGTCCTGTCCCTGCAGCTGAAAAACACCCCCACAGCATGATGCTGCCACCACCATGCTTCACTGTTGGGACTGTATTGGACAGGTGATGAGCAGTGCCTGGTTTTCTTCACACATACCGCTTAGAATTAAGGCCAAAAAGTTCTATCTTGGTCTCATCAGACCAGAGAATCTTATTTCTCACCATCTTGGAGTCCTTCAGGTGTTTTTTAGCAAACTCCATGCAGGCTTTAATGTGTCTTGCACTGAGGAGAGGCTTCCGTCGGGCCACTCTGCCATAAAGGGTTAATAAGTGGGTGTGGCGCTGTCCTTAAATAATACCATAAAAAACTACCATATGAAAAGTGATAAAATCACTTTTCATATGGTAGTTTTTTATGGTATTATTTAAGGACAGCGCCACACCCACTTATTAACCCTTTATTCATTTTCCGTCTTCTCCACTCCGGTGGAGATTGCGTTTGTGGGGGTAGCAGTCCAACACTTTGTTTCTACCTGGTGGAGGGCTGCAGTGATTGTTGACTTTCTACAACTTTCTCCCATCTCCCGACTGCATCTCTGGAGCTCAGCCACAGCGATCTTTGGGTTCTTCTTTACCTCTCTCACCAAGGCTCTTCTCCCCCAATAGCTCAGTTTGGCCGGACGGCCAGCTCTAGGAAGGGTTCTGGTGGTCCCAAACGTCTTCCATTTAGGGATTATGGAGGCCACTGTGCTCTTAGGAACCTTAAGTGCAGCAGAAATTTTTTTGTAACCTTGGCCAGATCTGTGCCTTGCAACAATTCTGTCTCTGAGCTCTTCAGGCAGTTCCTTTGACCTCATGATTCTCATTTGCTCTGACATGCACTGTGAGCTGTAAGGTCTTATATAGACAGTTGTGTGGCTTACCTAATCAAGTCCAATCAGTATAATCAAACACAGCTGGACTCAAATGAAGGTGTAGAACCATCTCAAGGATGATCAGAAGAAATGGATAGCACCTGAGTTAAATATATAAGTGTAACAGCAAAGGGTCTGAATACTTAGGGCCATGTGATATTTCAGTTTTTATTTTTTAATAAATCTGCAAAAATGGCAACAATTCTGTGTTTTTCTGTCAATATGGGGTGCTGTGTGTACATTAATGAGGAAAAAAAATGAACTTAAATGATTTTAGCAAATGGCTGCAATATAACAAAGAGTGAAAAATGTAAGGGGTCTGAATACTTTCCATCCCCACTGTATCTTTCTGTAGTAACAATAACATGGTAATTGTACGAGTGAATGATGTGCCTGTCTAAAGATAAATGAATGTCATCCGATGTGGCGGCCTGACAAATTCTAGGGGCAGTCTAGAATATAGACTACGCTGTTCCCTTACAGCGGTAAGGTAAGGAGCCACTGCACACCGAGGTGTTTTTAAACCGAAGAGGACTATTATCACAGCACAGAGTGTCACTTGGAGCACAACACTTTATTCATTGCACCTTATGTATCAGTATCCGTTTGAAGATTTATGTGCACTTCTGGACTTTATCCTTGTACTCTGTCAGCACTTCAGTAGAAAAAAAGAAAATGATGGCGCAAAAACAAACTGGATGATAAATAAAAAACAATGGTAAAAGATGAATGAATCACCAAAAATTAGGATAAAAGTCAATGGGGATAAAAACAGTTCAAGTTCCAATTTCAAGATACACTGGCGGCTGCAACCCTGAGAGCAGAAGCATAACTCTAAAAGACAAAATAGGAAAAAGACAAGGCGCGCCAGACTCAGTGCAGTATTAAAATAATCATTTAATAGGACAACACAAGCCAAATGGGTACTCACAAGAGCGAAACGATTTCAGGCATATGAATAAAAGGGTCCGGAGGTCAGGGTCACTCTGCGGTCTGAGCTGCTGTCCCGTGTGGTAAGAAGCTGGCTTGGACACAGTGCATATAGATGGTATGCCGCTGGAAGATAAAGTGGCGGTGAAGTGGCGGTTAGGCCTCTGTCGATGCCTGGGAAGTGGGAAAGCCAGTACGCTGCAGTTCTCTGTGGAGTACACGACAACCGGAACGTGACACTATATTGATACATGGGCATTGGACTACGGTCATTAACAAGGGTCGGAGGTCACCATGTACAATAACAGAGTAAATGAATAAATAGGGAAATCAAATGGGATGAACAGACAAAAAAGAAATAAATAGAAGATATCAATGTATCACATAATTAAGAAAATTATAGTGAACATACACTACATTCTTATTAGTATACCATGAAAATAATAAATAATATAATAATAAAATCAAGAATAATCCTAAAAATTCATCATAGGAATTATAGTAGAGGTGATGTGGAAAATATGTTACAAAAAATATATATTTGTTTTTAAAATATAATTTAAAGCATGAAATGGGTTTATCATAAGAAATTATTATCATCTAATGTAACCAAAATATATATATATATATATATAAAAATTATATATCGATTAATTAATTGTAGGTGATCGCGGGTCCCGCAGACTCGATGTCCGCGGGGATACCCGCGATCGTCTCATGGAGAGGAAGAACGGGGAAATGCTGATGTAAAGCATTTCCCATTCTGCCTAGTGACACTGACACTGATCACAGCTGTAATCGGGAGCGGTGATCAGTGTCGTGTCACACATAGCCCCTCACAGTTAGAATCACTCCCTAGGACACACTTAACCCCTACAGCGCCCCCTAGTAATTAACCCCTTCACTGACAGTCACATTTACACAGTAATCAATGCATTTTTAATCGCACTGATCGCTGTATAAATGTGAATGGTCCCAAATAGCGCCAAAAGTGTCCGATCTGTCCGCCATAACGTCGCAGTCAATATAAAAATCGCGGATCGCCGCCGTTACTAGTACAAAAAAAAAATTATTAACAAAAATGCCATAAGGCTATCCCCTATTTTGTAGGCGCTATAACTTTTGCACAAACCAAGCAATAAACGCTTATTGCCATTTTTTTTTACCAAAAATATGTAGAAGAATACATATGGGCCTAAACTGAGGAAAAAATGTTTTTTTATATATTTTTTGGGGATATTTAGTATAGCAAAAAGTAAAAAATAATGTGTTTTTTTTTCAAAATTGTCGCTTTTTTTATGTTTATATCGCAAAAAATAAAAACCGCAGAGGTAATCAAATATCACCAAAAGAAAGCTCTATTTGTGGGGGAAAAAAAGGACGTCAATTTTGTTTGGGAGCCACGTTGCACGACCGCGCAATTGTCAGTTAAAGCGACTCAGTGCCGAATCACAAAAAGTGCTCTGGTCTTTTGCCAGCCAAATGGTCTGGGGCGTAAGTGGTTAACCACTTTCCGCCTGCCATATAGCAAAATGACGGCTGCAAAGTGGTTTCAATATCCTGACTGGGCGTCATATGATGTCCTCGGGATATTAAGCCGCTGCGCGCCCCCGGGGGCACGCATCGCAGTGATCGTTGCTGTGGTGTGTCAGTCTGACACCCCGCAAACACCGATCTAGGTAAAGTCTCTGACGGAGACTCTATACCACGTGATCAGCCGTGTCCAATCACGGCTGATCACGATGTAAATAGGAAGAGCCGGTGATCGGCTTTTCCTCACTCGCATCTGACAGGCGCGAGTAGAGGAGAGCCGATCGGCTGCTTTCCTGACAGGGGGGGTCTGTGCTGATTGTTTATCAGCCAGCCAGGACCACCAGGGAAGCTGCCCAGGACCACCAGGGAAGCCATTCACACTGGACCACCAGGTATGCCCCCTAGACCCCTAGGGAAACGATGTAAATAGGAAGAGCCGGTGAACGGCTTTTCCTCACTCGCGTCTGACAGGCGCGAGTAGAGGAGAGCCGATCGGCTGCTCTCCTGACGGGGGGGGGGTCTGTGCTGATTGTTTATCAGCCAGCCAGGACCACCAGGAAAGCCGCCCAGGACCACCAGGGAAGCCATCCACACTGGACCACCAGGTATGCCCCTAGACCCCTAGGGAAATACCAATCAGTGCCCAGGCAGCTGCCAATCAGTGCCCAGGCAGCTGCCAATCAGTGCCCACTCACAATGCCTACCACTGCTAGTGCCACCAGGGATGCTCATCGGTGCCGCGTATCAGTGCCCATCAGTGCCACGTATCAGTGCCCAGCAGTGCCACCTATCAGTGCCCAGCAGTGCCGCCTATCAGTGCCACCTATCAGTGCCACCCATAAGAACCCATCTTTGCAGCCTTTCAGTGCCCATCAGTGTCGCCTATCAGTGCCCACCAGTGCCACCCATGAGTGCCCATCAGTGCCACCTATCAATGCCCATAAGTACTGCATATCAGTGCCACCCATCAGTGCCGCCTACCAGTGCCCATCAGTGCCACATATCAATGCCCATCGTCAGAGCCCGCTCATTGGTGCCACCTCATCGGGGCCGCCTTATCAGTGCCTGTCAGTGCCGCCTTATCAGTGCCCATCAGTGCCGTATATCAGTGCCCACCGTCAGTGCCCGCTCATTGGTGCCACCTCATCGGTGCCACCTTATCAGTGCCGCCTTATCAGTGCCCATCAGTGAAAGAGAAAACGTACTTTTTTACAAAAATTTTTAACAGAAACAAATGCAAAACTTTTTTTTTTTTTCAAAATTTTCGGTCTTTTTTTATTTGTTTAGCAAAAAATAAAAACCACAGAGGTGATCAAATAGCACCAAAAGAAAGCTCTATTTGTGGGAACAAAATGATAAAAATTTAGTTTGGGTACAGTGTTGTATGATCGCGCAATTGTCATTCAAACTGCGACAGCGCTGAAAATTGGTCTGGGCAGGAAGGTGTATAAGTGCCCGGTATTGAAGTGGTTAAAAAGACTTGAGACTGTAATTGGTGCTAAAGGTGCTTCAACAAATTACTGAGCAAAGGCTGTGAATACTTATGTACATGGGATTTTTTTTTTCATTTTTTATTGTTAAAAAATTTGCAAGATTTAAAAGATTTTAAGAAATTTCTTTCACGTTGTCATTATGGGGTATTTTTTGTAGAATTTTGAGGAAAACAATGAATTGAATCAATTTTGGTTTAAGGCTGTAACATACCAAAATGTGGAAAAAGTGAAGCGTTGTGTATACTTTACGGATGCATTGTATATCGGAGCTAAATCAATATATGATCTGAAAAAGTAGAAAAGTAATCAGAAAGCAAAAAAAGACTTTTCACTCCCCCAGGTACAGATTGGTGTAGTTTTGGGCATGACAAGTCCCCATTGCTATGCCCTGTACCTGGAGGAAATGGAAACCGTCAAACATTAAAGCATTATGATGTAGAATGAAACTCAGAAGTTCCAATACGAAATTAAACAATTCCTCTGAGTGTAGAGTGCTTTGTTTAAAGAAATTCTTAGTAACATCAAAGCTTTTTTCATGGTGAATGGAGCAATATATATCCTCTATGTTAATGGTAACGAGGACAGAGGTACAATTCTATTAGGACTCTTTTAGGGCCCTGAGGATCCATTTTCTATACCTTGTGCTTCATTTGGACTATTGGAGGAACATGTGCCACCACCCCCCTGGAGACATACATATTTAGAACTTGGGGGTCTTCTTTTTTCTGTCATTACCATTGAGATTTTTTGCGCTTGTTTCAAGTTTGCATTATACAAAGTCCTAGATGTTTTTTTTTTTCGTATTAAACAATTTTATGATGTATCATACTGTCCCCACTTTTCCAGGGGTTCTTTTAATGTTTCCACAAAAAAATGTTAGGCTTTTACCTACATATTTTCACATTTTGTATATTTGTTTTGGTAGCAGAAAGTTACTACCTCCCCTTCTCTTTCTCCTTTGTAAGTACCGTATATACTCGAGTATAAGCCGACCCGAATATAAGCCGAGGCACCTAATTTTACCACAAAAAACTGGGAAAACTTATTGACTCGAATATAAGCCTAGGTGAGAAATGTGCAGCTACTGTAAGTGGAAAAGAGGGTCAACAATGCCTATTTGAATACCTCACTGTGCTTATTTGCAGCCATAGGTCCCCTGATCTTCAAACTCGGTAGTTAAGAGTTCCTAGATGCCCCCTAGCTGCAGCCAAAATTTGGGGTCTCTGGACCCAAAGGGTCCCGAAATGACATTGCTGCAGATGGACACAGTTGACTGACTTTGGGGCCCCGTATCTCAGGGCCACTTGGTAGATAGGGGGCCCCAAATTCGGTTCAGAAAATGTCAAGCACTTTTCTGCAGCAGAGAATGATATTTTCCGAACCGAATTTGGGGCCCCATATCTTGGGGCCATTTGGTGCTAGGAACCCCAGATTTGGATATGTTGTAGAGCTAGTTCTACTGGGTTTGCACACCAACTTTGGGGTTCTTAGCACCAAGTGGCCCCCGAGATACGGGACCCCAAATTCGGTTTGGAAAATGTCATTCTTTGCACCAGAAAAGTACTTGACTTGAGTATAAGCCGAGGTGGGCACTTTCAGCGCAAAAAAAATGTGCTGAAAAACTCAGCTTATACTCGAGTATATATGGTATCTATTTATTATTAGTGGGATTTGATACCCTTCCTTATTTGGGTTGAGAAGCATGTCATTTTATTTAATTCCCAAGTCTTCTGTTCACAGCTTGCTATAAACAGGTAGTTATTATTATTTTTTTTTTAATTTGATCAACCTGCGGGTTGAATGAAAAAAACTCACAGATCTTGGCATTAATACAATGATGTGTGATGCAGGGATCTCTCCTGCTGTGCTATTGGTTTCTGATGGGGGTAGGCGATTATCAGTAGGTTTGTACCGGCTTAATAGCATATCTTCAAGTATTTTGCATAATTTGGATAGGCAAATCTGATTTTCAATTTTATTGGGCTGTGAACTATTTCTGCTGCTAAGAAAAATTCAAAGTAAAGTAAAATATTAACATATACTTTAAATATTTATTTAATATTGACATATACTGTATTGTTATAAACAAATTACAAAACCACTTTTACAAGTTCATAAGAAACTGTAAACAAGACAATGCAAAGCACATGAAAACAAATGCTTAGCTATGCTAAGCTAAATGGTGAATTTAATGCAACTCTAACTACAAATCGCAAGGGAAAAGAGAATACTTTGCTTAGTCAGAGGCTTTGTTCACAGAGTCATAGCTTAGAGTAAAAAATACTAGCAGCAGAATCTCATGACCCTTTCTGCACTGTATAGATTTTAACTATTATCCTCTGACTCTTGCATATGGATGAGATTTTGTCAGCTCCTTGTTTATTGAGAATTTGAGTCACCTCCCTTTTCCCCTTACTGATGTTACACATTTTGGAACTGCGCCAAAGTAAATTAGATGTGTTGGTTACACTTTTTTTTAAATTTCAGGCTAAGCACATTTTCTTCAAGTACATGAAATACCTGTTGATCTTGCCAGCATCTTATGCCCTTGTAAATTCCTGTGCACTGAAGTGAAATCTCAAACAAACTTATAAGCCTGCCTTGATATCTTCTGTGAACTAAAAAAACACTTCCCCCTATGTAATGGAGATGAGGAAGGGGTACCTGTAGTTTAAATCAGGAGAGCAGCCATAATATTAGTGAGAACCGACTATGATTTAGTTTGCTCAGTGTAATTAAATTACACAGGTTTAACCATTTCAACTTTTGCTGTTATTCTTTTTTTTTTTTGTGGGCCACAGCATGGCAACCCCAGGGCTGTAATTTCCACACCCTGCTCTCACCAATTATACAGTACGTGCAGACATGCAAACACAGGCCTAGTTTGGGGAGGGCAGGATGCCCCTGTGGCATTTTTGTCTTGGACTCCAAAGGAGCATTTTTAACTGATATTTTCTCACACACACATTTTTTTTTGTTTCCTAGATTTTATTAAATAAGCAAAAAAAAAAAAAATAGCATACAACATTCACTTGTAACATTAGAACAACAGGATATGCTTAGATTCAGCAATGAAAGACATTTTACATCTGGGAAATGTATTCTTAGTATAATTAGGATGTAATTTATACATTTCAAATTTTGTTATATATATAAATTGTAATGTCATACCATAATTGACAGGTGTGATAGTCATATTGTTTAGATAATAATAGTAGTATGGTTGCAGTGAGCTCCCATTTACAACTATAATTAGCTGTAAGAGAAAACAATATTAAAATAATTAAAAAAAAAAAAAAACTTAAAGGGTAACTCCACTTTCGTGGGGAAAAAATAGCAAATAAAGAAAAAATAATATAGCGAATATAATTGTGGCACTAATCATTTGTAATTGAATGTTATTAAAAATTACCTTTCCTTTTCAATCTGCAGCCAATGTAATTTTCTGAGAATACATTGCAATATGGCTACCTGGAGTTTTCTGTACACAGAGTGTGTACTGACCACCCCAAGATACATAATTTCCTGCTTGTGTGATTGGCTCACCAATTTTCCAAGAAGTCTGCCTAAGAGCCCTCTCACACTGACTAGTTTTAGCGGCGCTTTACCGTCATATTAGAGGCGATTTTCGGCTGCTAGCTTTTTACCCCACTAGCAGCCAAATAAAGGGTTAAAAGCGCCACCGCCAAGGCGCTTTGCAGGTGCTTCGGCGGCACTGGCTATTGATTTCTATGGGCAGGGTGCTTTAGGAGCAGTATATACACAGCTCCTAAAGCGCCCCAAAGATGCTGCTTGCAGGACTTTTTTTGACGTCCTGCCAGCGCAGCACCCCAGTGTGAAAGCACTTGGGCTTTCACACTGGGACTGCAGATGAGGCATTTTTCAGGTGTTTTTTAGGCGCTATTTTTAGACCCATTAGACCTACTCAGAACAGAGGCACAGAGAAAGACACATGGATTTCTTCAGAACAACAAAATCTGGAACAAAGTTTTTTATCCTTGCAATGTACATTGATCACCCAGAGGCGAATGTTTTTTCTCAACAAAAGTGGAGTTACGCTTTATTATAATTTGAGTGATGGGTAAATGTTGGGGTAGGTAAAGGATGGGATGTGAAAGTGGTAATTTTGTGTTTCATTTTTCCTCTCGGAGCGGGCATGTCAATTGTGAAGCTGTGTTTTCTATATTTATGCATTTACTGCTTTATAGGTAGAAGAGAGTTTGAATTGTATCCAGTTATACCATGTGGAGGTGAATTTGAAGATTTTTTCCTGTGATATGCTAATGAGTTCTTCTATTTTTTCTATATTGTTGATTCTGTGAAACCATTCTTTTTTGGATGGAATAATGGTTAAACGCCAGTGGCAAGGTATAAAGTGTCTCGCTGCATTGATCATGAACATAGACTTGAGGTATTGATTCTTAGGGATCATGGTGTGATGTAGAAGGTATTGTGGCGGGGTGAAATTAAAATTTTCAGAGGTAACTGAGGTAGTGGTGTCATGAACCATTTTCCAGAATTCCTGGATCATGGGGCACGACCTCCAGATATGTAACATGGAGCCTTCCTCTTTTTCGTATCTCCAGCATCTATCAGATATCTGGGATGAAAATGTGTGTAGTAGGGTGGGTGTTCTGTACCATCTTGTAAGAATTTTGAACTCACATTCTTGGGTAGCCACATTCAGAGATCCTCTGTGAGTATACATATAGATGGTTTCTCATTTAGTTTTTGTTAGGTTGGTATTAAGGTCTTGTTCCCATGCTTGGCATGACATGGAGAAATCATTTTTTTTCCTCAAAGAGTGATATGTATAGAATTGATATGAGATGTCTCTGTGGATTTTTTTTTGAGCAGAGGTTTTCTAGGATCGTAGGAGGTCTTATCTAGGCGTGAGATGTATCATGTCTGGTTAAGTAATGTTTAATTTGCATGTAATTCCATTGTGAAATCAATTCAGATTACGATATTGTTGAGTTCATCCCTAGTTAAGAGGGAGCCTCTCTTAAAAAAGTGTTTGGTCAAAACATCTTTGTGAGGCCAAATTCTTGAAAGTTTTGTTCTAGTCCTGGGGGGAAGTCTGGATTTGCTCTTAATGGGGTATTGGAGAACCCAACTAGGGTGTTGGGTTGTTGGGTTTAAAAATTTCTCAGAAGACTTCTAGTGTGGGGCCTATCAGAGGATGAGATTTAATAGTGGGTGGTGGTTTGGATGTATCCACGGTAGGGATATTAGGTGAAGAGAAAATTGTACGTGTTCTAGTGTTACCCAGTCTTTGACTGGTTGTCATGAATCGCCAGTAATACCTTCATGCCCTGTCTGTCTGCTTACCTCTGGTCTGTGAATCAGCCTGCACTCTCACACCTGCATGGTTAAGTAATCTTCCCTCAGTGTGGCTCCACCTTACCTCTGGTCTGTGAATCAGTCTGTACTCTCACACCTGCATGGTTAAGTAATCTTCCCTCCACCATAGCCTCTACAGGATACACTATTTAACACTGAGCTGTCCAAGCCTGCCTTGCCTGAGCAATATTGTGTTTGGTTTCCTGTCTGCTGCTTACCATGTGCTCTACATCCGTTTCTGTTACCGATCTTGGCTTGTGCTTTGACTATCCCTGCCTGCTTGTTACCCTGACCTTTGGCGTGTTCTCTGTCTATCCTTGTCTGCTAGTTGCCCCGACCTTTGGCTTATCTCCAGACTATGCCTTGTTGTCCTGGGCTTCTGCTTCCTCTCTGTCCTCCTGTAGCCTAACACGAGCTGGGAGACTCTGGGGGCCGCGCCCTGGAGCCAGTTGCAGCGAAGTCCATCCTTACCATTAGAGGCTGTGGTGAACACCTGCTGGCTCTTAGACTTCGCACCCTGGGGAATCTTATGCTCTAGCTCCCAGTGGAATCCGTGTTGGTGCTCCAGTCCACCTGCTTTCCTGTACCACCCAGAGTTCCATCCGCAGCAGTCAGCCATAGGGTCCACTACATTAGTGGTGCACTCCTGACCCCAACGGTGTGCATCTGTCACCTGGCCTCAGGTGACCTGATAGTTTGCTCGGGCCATGGACCCAGCTGATGTGCCACTACCTGCCGTTGATCAACTGCAGGGCGTAGTCCGCAGATGCAAGACACAGGAGTCTAATCAGAACCAAGTGATGCAATTCCTGCAAGGTTTGGCCTCCCGCTTTGAACAGCTTCAGGCCGCCTTTGGATCCCAGGTTCAACAACCTCAATCGCAGCCAGCGGTTGTACCTACTCCACTTACATTGCATCTACTTTTTCATTTCTCTGGTGACTCCAAGACCTGCAAGGTGTTCCTTAGTCAGTGCATCATCCATTTTGAGCTCCAGCCTCAAAACATTTCCTCTGATCGAGCAAGAGTAGCCTATATTATCTCCCTCCTGACCAACAAGCCTTTAGCCTGGGCTGCCCCTCTGTGGGAGAGGAATGATCCAGTGGTCTCCAGCTTGTCTGACTTCCTGAAACTCTTCCGGGAATATTTTCGAGGAACCAGGCCGTGTCTCTTCCGCGGCCAATGCCCTTTTACGTCTCCGTCAACCATAATGGAATAATGTAAGAGAACTCTGCCTGAATTCTAGAATAATGAGACCTTAGTTACAAACTTTTTACAAGGCCTCTCTGGCAGAGTGAAGGATGAGTTGGCAGGAAGAACCATTCCCTAAGGTCTGGATGATGTCATCTGTAATCAGATTGATATTCGCTTCCAGGAGAGAACCTAGAGAAAAGGCGTCAGTACTCCATGGCCCTTAGCCAGCCGGAGCTCCCCTCTTGATGCGTGGGGCATCCCTCGCCAGCTGTGGAACCTATGCAGCTAGACTGGACTAGGTTACCTCCTGAGGAGCGTGTTAGGCGAAGAACTCTGGGCTTGTGTTTCTACTGTGGGGACAAAGGCCATTTTCGGGACACCTGCTCTCTCTGTCCGAGAAACGCTGGTCTAATACATCTGGAAGGTGGCATATTGGAACCAGGAAAATCACCATCATCATCCCATCTCCTTCTTTCTGTGCTCTTGCCATGGTTCCCATTTTTGTTTGAGAGATTTTCGGCCTTCATGGAGTCCCTTCCCATGTTTTGGACAGGGGTGTTCCGTTTACTTTTCACTTTTGGAGAGCCTTTTGCAAATCCCTCAACATTACCTTGGTTTTTACCTCTTCTTACCATCCTCAATCTAATGGTCAGACTGAGAGGGTTAATCAGGAGTTGGAGGTCTTTCTCTGTACCTTGGTCTCGGCTCATCACGATGATTGCGTATCACTACTCCCGTGGGCAGAATTCTCTCACAATAATCATGTCAACGTCAGTTCTCAGAAGACAACCTTTGTCACTGTTTATGTAAGATATCCTCATCTTCCTCTTCCTATGACCTGTTCTTCAGACATTGACATGTCTATCCTTGTCTGCTAGTTGCTCCAACCTTTGGCTTATCTCCTGACTATCCCTTGTTGTCCTGGGCAGCTGCTTCCTCTATCCTCCTGTAGCCTACCGTGAGCGTGAGCTGGGAGACCCTGGGGGCAGTGACCTAGAGCCAGTTGCAGCAGAGTCCATCCTTACCACTAGAGGCTCTGGTGAACACCTGCTGGTTCTTAGACTCCGCGCCTTGGGGAATCTTATGCTGTAGCTCCCAGTGGGATCCGTGTTGTTGCTCCAGTGGACCTGCTTTCCTGTACCACCCAGAATTCCATCCGCAGCAGTCATCCATAGGGTCCACTACCTTAGTGGTGCAGTCCTGACCCCAACGGTGTGCATCTGTCACCTGGGCTCAGGTGACCTGACATTGGTGTATATTCCAGTTCACTATTCTTGCTAAGGGAGATGCATGATAGTATTTGCATAAGTCAGGTAACGCTATTCCTCCTTTGAATTTAGGTAGAGTAAGCCTTGTATACCTAATTCTGGGTGGTTTACCCCTCCAAATGAAAGTTGAGCAGGCTCATTGAAATGAGGAAAAAAATGGTGTTGGTACACAAGTGGGAATAGTTTGCATGACATATAAGAAACAAGGGAGAATTGTCATCTTAATGATGCTCTATCAAACCAGGAGACATTTAAAGAGTTCCAACGTTTAAGGTCCTCATATGTTTCTTTTAGGATTGGGGCGTAGTTATATTTGAAGAGCTCTGACAATTTAGTGGGAATTTGTATTCCTAAATATATTATTGGGCCCATGTGAAGGGGAAATTTTTTTGACAAAGTGATATTGAGTCTGGGGGTAGTGTAATATTGAGAGCGTTTGATTTAGAATATTTTCTTCTTCTTCTTTCTTCTGAGGTTATGTACCTCAGGCATGAAAAAAATGAATAAATCATAACCCTCTATTGTGTGTACCTACCTCGATCTAATGCATTACATATGGTTTCTCTCTGATCTCTGATCCCTCTGCTGTCTGCATAAGTCACTGAAAAAACTTTAAGCTGACACCCGATGACCCATCCTCCCTCCAATCAGCTATCAGATTTCAGGAAGCTTTGTGCTCTAGCTCTGCAGGGTGTGAGATTTCAGATCTCTGCCCCCTGCTTTCTGATACTGAGAGATACTAGGTAAAATGTGTGTTTTGGAAGACTGTAGAGAAGAGTGGGCTGCAGATAAACAGGTACAACTTATGCAGGAGGATTTGTTTTATCTCTGTGTATCATCTGATGCCAGTCACTTCATTGGGTATATGTAAGACTTACAATCAGTGAAACATTGCTTTGCAAAGTCCTATCTAAGTTGTTTGGTTAATGTAATCCCTGGGTAGTCAATTCAAGCTCCTGGGCAGCCTACGGTTTAATTAAATCAGTTTCTTTCTTTGTGTATGTTAAAGCAGGCTGTACAGAATCAGAGTAATTTTATCAGTCATTTATTTACCTTTTTAACTACATGCTGTATATATAGTCTGTAGATAAACACTCCTATAGTTCATTTATTAGATGACCACGTTTTGGAGTGGTATCACTGGGACTAGATGATTCAAAAGGTTTTCATAGTGGAAGAGTATTGTAAGAATGTTTTATGCCGCGTACACAAGACCGGACTTTACGGCATACTTGGTCTGGCGGACCGGAGTCCGTCGGACAATTCGATCGTGTGTGGGCTCCAGCTGACTTTTTTCCACAAAAGTTCGACGGACCTAGAAATGAAACATGTTTCAAATCTTTCCGACGGACTAGAGTCCGGTCGAAAAGTCCGCTCGTCTGTATGCTAGTCCGATGGACTAAAACCGGCGCTAGGGCAGCTATTGGCTACTGGCTATGAACTTCCTTATTTTAGTCCAGTCATACGTCATCACATACGAATCCATCGGACTTTGGTTGATCGTGTGTAGGCAAGTCCGTTCATTCGGAAAGTCCGTCGCAAAGACCGTCGAAAAGTCCACAGGACAAAGTCTGCCGTAAAGTCCGCTCATGTGTACGCGGCATTATTGTAATTCTAATTTGCTCAGCAATAGTTTGCTCCCAACTGGGGCAAACTAAGCTTTGAAATGAAACTGTGCATTGCCCATGAATTCCAAAGCAACTTGTTGATTTTAATGAATGCCGTGCCAGCAGCACATACTTACTTTTTTGTCACTACTCATCCACTCCATTCAGTCACCAGGAGAGAAGATAGAAAGCCGTATGTAAGTACTGAGGATTCTTCATAAACTTTGTGGCAGTGTTGGTCCAATCACCAAGTAACCAGTGCTGTTACATAAATTGAGCTCAAATTATCTTCCTAGGAGTTCTGGGCATTTCCCACGCTTTATATCCCTCTGTCTCTCTTTATCTCCCCCCTTCACTTCCTCAGTTAGCTTATACAGAGCAGCTCCACACGCTAATTAGATAGTTAAAGTGGAGTTCCACTCAAAAATGGAACTTCCACTTTTTGGATTCCTCCCCCCCCTCCGGTGTCACATTTGGCACCTTTCAGGGGGAGGAGGGAGCAGATACCTGTCTAATACAGGTATTTGCTCCCTCTTCCTGGCATAGATCACCGCGGTGATTGAGGTGACCTACGCCACTTCCGCCGCCTACCCCCTCCGCCCCTGCTGTATTCTGTGAGACACAGAATACAGCAGGGACCTGAGAGGACGCACAGCGAGACTCACGCATGGGCAGTAGGGAACCAGGAAGTGAAGCCGCATGGCTTCACTTCCTTATTCCCTCCCCGAGGATGGCGGCGGCAGCAGCCTAGAGCCGAAGGAGCCTAGAGCCAAAGGACGGATCGGCTTCAGCTGCCGACACCGCGAGCTCCCTGGTCAGGTAAGTGTCCATATATTAAAAGTCAGCAGCTGCAGTATTTGTAGCTGCTGGCTTTTAATATTTTTTTTCAGCAAACCTCCGCTTTAACTCACTGATTTTGGCAGGATGTGAGAAGTTCTGAAATGCAAATCAAATGTCTTTTTTCCAGTAACTACAGGGACAGTCCAAGGAAGTGTAGATGTCAATCTGTTTACATTAGGTAATAGCCCTGAACAATCTGTGCTGAATCTGGAACTCACAAACCACAGATCAAGTACCTAAAGTTGGCCATATATATATAGATTTCTTTCATTCAGCCCGAACAAAAGAAATTAAAAAGCTTCTACCACCCACTCTAAACAATGTAGATGGACAAATCCCCCCCCCCCCCCCGAGTTATTGACAGTCAGCAGTTGTCAAAACACCCAAACAGTGACAGCAGCTAAATGACTACCATCACTGTTCACCTGACAATTTTCTGCAGGGCTCTTTTGGTTTTGAAATTGAAGTTTATTTGAGCCAGATGGTGCCAGCAGGGGCCAATCACAGATTAAACTTTGACCTGAAATTCAGTGAATGTATGTCCAGCTTAACCACTTAACCTCCGGAAGATTGATGACCTCTGATCACCTCTGCTTTTTTTATTTTTTGCGCTATGAACAAAAATATACCAACAATGTTGAAAAAAACAAAACAATATTTTTTACTTTTTGCTATAAAACATATGCAATAAAAGAATAGAAAAAAAAATTGAATTTCTTCACAAATTTAGGTCAATATGTATTTTGCTACATATTTTTGGTAGAAAAAAATCTGAATACTTTGATTGGTTTGCGCAAAAGCTATAGTGTCTACAAACTATGGGATATTTTTATTTATTTATTTTTTACTAATAATACAGCGATCAGTGACTTATAGTGGGACTGCGATATTGCTGCAGACATTCTGACACTAACTGACACTTTTTGAAAACCAGTGACACTAATGCCACGTACACACGATCGAAAATGCCTCCAGCAAAACTCTGATGAGAGTTTTTTGTCGGAAAATGTGACCGTGTGTATGCTCCATCGGTCTTTTGCTAGGGGAAGAGATGGACTTTAATTCCTGGTTTGCAGCGGCACAAATTCCATCCCTTACCCCTGTCAGAATGGCGATCTGCCTTGTTTACATAGGCAGATCACAGTTCTGTCTCTCTCCCTGATGATCAGCGGGTACCAGCGAACATCGAGTACCCGACACCCACTGTGTATAATGACAGTGAAAGCGAGCCGCACCTATAGGGCAGTCTGAAATCAGTTAAAGTAGAACTAAAGGCATAACCCCTGTAATATTTTTTGCCATCTGTGTCCTATTGTGGAGATTCCCTCCAAAGTGAGGGAATCCCTGGTTGACGCCATGGTCACCAGAAGTAGTGTCCTGAGATTGGAGGAGTACTTCTCTATAATTATTCTGGGTACAACCCAAAATTTTGTTTTTACTTTTACTTTCACTTTTGATGATGACAGTATACAGGACAAATAAAAAAGGTGAATCTCACTAATAGGGACCCAGCCATCAATAAAAACCTGACAGGTGTTCTAATCCCTCTCCATTTTATCCAAAACTAAAAAAAAAAAAATAATTTAGTAATACTTTAAGTCTAGGTAGCTTTTCCAAGTCATCAAAAAAATAAAAAATTGAACTATGACGTAAGCTTACATACACTGTATTACCAAAAGTATTGGTACGCCTTAGTCTGTAGGGTTTAATATTTAGTTGGCCCACCCTTTGCGGCTATAACAGCTTCAACTCATCTGGGAAGGCTGTCCACAAGGATTAGGAGTGTGCCTATGGGAATGTTTGACCGTTCTTCCATAAGCGCATTTGTGAGGTCAGGCTCTGATGTTGGACGACAAGGCCTGGCTTGCAGTCTTCGCTCTAAATCATCCCAAAGGTGTTCTATCGGGTTGAGGTCAGAACTCTGTGCAGGCCAGTCAAGTTCCTCCACCCCAAACTCTCTCATCCATGTCTTTATGGACCTTGTGCACTGGTCCAAATCATTTGAGATGATGGTGTGGGGTTGTTTTTCAGGGGTTGGGCTTTGCCCCTTAGTTCCAGTAAAGGGAACTCTTAAAGCGTCAGCATACCAAGACATTTAGAACAATTTCATGCTCCCAATTTTGTGGGGAACAGTTTGGGGATGACCCCTTCCTGTTCCAACATGACTGCGCACCAGTGCACAAAACAAGGTCCATACAGACATAGATGAGCAAGTTTGTGGTGGAGGAACATTTCCATAGACACTCCTAAACCTTGTGGACAGCCTTCCCAGAAGAGTTGAAGCTGTTATAGCTGCAAACGGTGGGCCAACTCAATACTGAACCCTACAAACTAAGACTGGAATGCCACGTGCAAAGGCAGGCTTCCCAATACTTTTGGTGATATAATGGATAAGACTGTGCTTTGAAATGTATTCGGCTTTCCCACTGTTTAAATATTTCTGAAATTTACAATTTAATAGTTTATCACTTTTTTTTTTTTTTTTTTTTTTTAGGGATGACCTGTCTCAGCTGCCATTTACCGCCATGTGTATCAAGGAAAGCCTTAGACTGCATCCTCCTGTAACAGCAGTGTCCAGAAGGTGTACGGAAGACATTGCTCTTCCAGATGGGAAAGTCATTCCCAAAGGTACTCTCTTGTCTTTTTTAAGTTCCCCTACATAACAACTTTGGTGCCTAGACCTGACTTGGGCTTACAGATAAAGGGCTGAACCTGTAACAGATTTGGCTAAACACGTATATAAGTGTAGCAAGGTCCCAGGACTCCTTCGGTCTAAGGAGAACCTCCAGGGCCACAGACAGCTGACATCCTTATGTATGTGGTGGGTTGTGAGGCATGGTGTGTGTAGAGTAGTTAAAGTTATTGGGCGCCAGACACTTCTTGAATGCAAATGAAAGTTTTTTCTCTTAACAAACATTTTTGGTGGAGAGAGGGTTAGGGCCAGGACACCCTTAGATAGTTGCAAGTTCCAGTGGCAGACTTTGAGACTTCAACAGGAGGACAGCCATGCAGGGAAAGGCATCCAGCAAGATGCCACATCTGCATGTGCAGGAATGCTGTCTCCTATGGCAACATTCTTTAACAGTTCCTAACACAAAGCTTAACGGTTCCTCTTCACTTCCACTACAATCACTTCTTGTAGTTCTTCAGCCCAACGAGCTCCTGGTCTCTCACTAGACCCACTGATTCACTGCCACTGAATCCCTTGAGCTCCTCCAATCTTCACAGTGGTATCTTCCTCAAGTGTCACCCCCGCCTCTCTGCTGGGTCCCTAGCTTGGCACTCGAGATACCTCTCAAGCTTCACCCCACTGGCCTGCTCGGTCCCTGGCTTGACACACAAGGCTGCTCTGCAAGCGTCATCTCCGCTGGCTGGGTCCCTGGCTTGATACCCACTGAAGATTCCAGATTCTTCACTGTTCCCAGTTGGTGAGAATGCTGCTCCAGTACTTGCTTCAGTTACTCACTGGGGTCCCTGGTAGTAAAGTGGTTGATCCCTTAGTGGCAACAGCTTCCCCTCTACCTCCGACCACAACAGGTTCTCTGGCCAGCAGAACCATCACTTCTGGTTGGACTGCAAGCCGCAGTCCCAACCCTGCGTTGCTTTCTTGCTTCTGGATAGGCCCTCAGCCTAGCAGCCAGATGTGCCCGGGATAGGCCCAATCTCTGCCCTAGCAGCCCAGGCAATACAACACACGTCCACCTAGACAGCCATCCAGGTGGCACAGAACATCGATCACCTGACTCCATCTGAATATATAGGCTCTCCCAGCAGGCCAAAGGAGCCAAGAAAACCCCTGACCATTGGCTGAGATACCCCATATACCCATAACCTGACCTTGCAATGCCCTTGTCATATCTAGTACCACCAAGTATTCAGCCACCTAGTGGTAGAAGAGAAAAGTGCAACAAGGCCAAACTTTGGGAGAAATCAATAGACCTGTATCAATCAATCAGGATAACTATTCCTGGCAAGTAAATTTGTGTGGAGCGACCCTGCCTAAACTCCAGGGTGCTACATCAGCATATACTGGAAGACTTACACAGCATTTTTGATCTAGGCTTACATAAGTTATAGTAGTAGTTTCTGTCTCTTTAGTAGGGATAATAAACCCATTTTTATTAACGGAGGTTATGAACACAATATTTATGCTGCTTTTATCATGTATAAAAAAACCTTCACGGCTACTGTGTAAGGGCCTGTGTACACAGCCATTTGTTTGCTTTTCTTTCCATACAAGTCAATACGAATCCAAAAGCAGCTTGATGCAGGTTAGAAGGAGGCCACGTACCCCTGAGGGATCTCAGAAGCATTTCAAACTGATCTCAAATGCAAGCTGAACATTCTTAATTGTATGCTGTGTTTGGCCCTCTAGACCTATAGGTATCGAGAATTCCATTTCAAACTGAAATTTTAAATTGTTTTCTTTGTTTTCTCAGGAAACATCTGTCTCATAAGTATATATGGAACCCATCACAATCCTGCTGTATGGCCAAATCCCGAGGTACAAATTGTATTATGTGCACAAGCTAATATAGCAGATAAAAACACTTGCGCAAAATATTAATGCTGTCCTTTATTTTCTTTAGGTCTACGATCCACATCGTTTTGATCCAGAACAAGCAAAGGAGAGGTCCTCACATGCTTTTGTACCCTTCTCTGCTGGACCCAGGTAAAGATGAGCTAGATTTGTGATTATAATCACTATTCAGTATGCGATCCCCCCAAAAATTGTAAATGTAATCACTATTTACTTGTAATGTGTGTTCACAATGAATCGGGCCAGGGAGAATTTATATTTTTTTGTTTTTGTCTAATATACAATATGATATATACTGTCACTGATGTTGTAAGGTTTCAAAACAACCAGAGGCAACTTACAGAATTTTAAAATGCTTCATATATTGTAGTCCAAATAGAAGCTGCATTGGTCCATAAATCTGCAAATCATCGTTACCTCGAGAATTTATTTTAGATTTGTCATATGCTGTTATTATTTCTAAACTATTCCCCTTGACATTTTAAAGGTAACCTGTCATAAGAGAAGTAAATGGGCTGCCAATGGGCTACCTCCTTCTGAAAGTACTAATTGCCTGACTGTTTTTACTGCACTTGTGGTGTTTTTACTTTTTAAGTCAATAACGTGACTTGACCATCTGCATCAAGCTAAGAAGACTTTGTGCTCCACTTTTTATTGACATTCAAGATAACCACAGCTGCGTGCAATCACAAAGGAATATAACAAGTCCACAATGAAATCTTCAATAAAAAACTTGCTGCTCTTTTCTGTCAAGTGGGCTCAACACCAAATTTTCTAGGAAAGACCATGTCCTCTGCTATAAATAAATTACAGACTTAGACCCCTTTCACACTGAGCTGCGATCCAGGCGTCAGCTGTAAAGCGGCGCTATTTTTAGCACCGCTTTACCGCGTTTTAGCGGCGCTATTCAGCCACTAGCGGGCAATTTTAACCCCCCGCTAGCTGACGAAAAGGGGTTAATTCCGCCTGCAAAACGCCGCCTATATATTTGTATGACAATTTAAAACTGTTTATTGGTATGAATTATTTATTTTTGCTCCGTGTGCCAAAGGCTGTTTTTTTTTTTTTAACATTTAACCAGCAGCAGGGGACTAGAAGCTCTTCCTGCTTATGTTTCTCTGCAGACAGGCTGGGAATGAACTGGGTCATATGACAGCTGTATATTGATTAGGAAGGTACTTACAGTGCCTTGAAAAAATATGCATACCCCTTGAAATGTTCTACATTTTGTCATGTTACAACCAAAAACTTAAATGTATTGTAATGGGATTTTATGTGATAGACCAACACAAAATGGCACTGATAGTAATTGTGAAGTGGAAGGAAAATGATAAATGGTTTTCAGTTTTTTTTTCAATACTTTGTAGAACCACCTTTCACTGCAATTACAGCTGCTTTTTGGGGATGTCTCTTCCAGCTTTGCACATCTAGAGAGTGACAATTTGGTTCATTCTTTGCAAAAAAGCTCAATCTCTGTCACATTGGATCTAGAGCATCTGTGAACTTTGACTGGGCCATTCTAACACATGAATATGCTTTGATCTAAACCATTCCATTGTAGTTCTGGCTATAGTTTTGGGGTCATTTTCCTGCTGGAAGGTGAACCTCCGCCCCAGTCTCAAGTCTTTTGCAGACTCTAATGCCCCGTACACACGGTCGGACTTTGTTCGGACATTCCGACAACAAAATCCTAGGATTTTTTCCGACGGATTTTGGCTCAAACTTGTCTTGCATACACACGGTCACACAAAGTTGTCGGAAAATCCGATCGTTCTAAAGGCGGTGATGTAAAACACGTACGTCTGGACTATAAACGGGGCAGTAGCCAATAGCTTTCATCTCTTTATTTATTCTGAGCATGCGTGGCACTTTGTCCGTCGGATTTGTGTACACACAATCGGAATTTCCGACAATGGATTTTGTTGTCGGAAAATTTTATATCCTGCTCTCAAAGTTTGTGTGTCGTAAAATCCGATGGAAAATGTGTGATGGAGCCTACACACGGTCGGAATTTCCGACAACACGCTCTGATCGGACATTTTCCATCGGAAAATGCGACCGTGTGTACGGGGTATTAGTTTTCCGCCACACATAGCGTTTTGCTTTTAGGCCAAAAAGTTCAATTTTGGTCTCATCTGACCAGAGCACCTTCTTCCAAGAGTTTGCTGTGTCCCCCCGCATGGCTTCTCGCAAACTGCAAACGGGACTTCTTATGGCTTTTTTTCAACAATGACTTTATTCTTGCCACTCTTCCATAAAGGCCAGATTTGTGGATTGCACATCTAATAGTTGCCCTGTGGACAGATTCTCCCATCTGAGCTGTGGATCTCTGCAGCTCCTCCAGAGTTACTGTGGGCCTCTTGGACTGTCAGTTTAGGTGGACAGCTGTGTCTTGGTAAGTTTGCAGTTGTGCCATAGTCTCCATTTTCCAATGATAGACTAAACAGTGCTCCGTGAGATGTTCAAAACTTGGGATATTTTTTATAACCAAACCCTGCTTTACACTTCTCCACAACTTTATCCCTGACCTGTCTGGTATGTTCCCTGGCCTTCATGATGCTGTTTGTTCACTAAGATTCTCTAACAAACCTGGAGGGCTTCACAGAACAGCTGTATTTATACTGAGATTAAATTACACACAGGTGGACTCTATTTACTAACTAGGTGAATTCTGAAGGCAATTGGTTTCACTAGTTTAGTTAGGGGTATCAGAGTAAAGGGGGCTGAATTCAAATGCACGGCACACTTTTCAGATATTTATTTGTAAAAAATGTGGAAAACCATTTATCATTTTCTTTACACTTCACAATTATGTGCCACTTTGTGTTGGTCTATCACATAGAATTCCAAGAAAATACATTTCCGTTTTTTGGTTGTAACTTGACAAATTGTGAAAAATTTCAAGTGGTATGAATACTTTTTCAAGTCACTGTAGATGTTTTTTATTACAATAATTACAGTGCCATCATCCACATACAGAGATAGAAGGCACATTGTAAATTAAACAGTTTGTGTTTAGTATCACTGATAGAAAAGTGCTGCAAGCTTACACTAGTTGCATACTTGTCAGTGGCTTATGGTTAAAATTTTATAAAATAACAGAAAATATTAAAGTCAGAGAATTAGAATGACTAGCAGACAACAAGCATTTTCAGAAGCTTAAAAAATGCTGGTCTGCATATTTCTGTTATGACAGGTTTCCTAAATATATGTAAAAAAAATATTTAAAACTTGTTCAGGGCTTCAGGGGACCCATGGCACCCTTCAAGACCGGCTGAAGGTAAGTTGTGCCTACAAATTTATGTACATTTTTTATTTTTCTTAACTGCCAAGTGATCTTTAAATGTGTCAAGGAGAGTCAGCTTAAATGCAATATAATAATGTCGCTATTATAAATGTATTAAAAATGTACTACTCATTGGCCCTGTTTGTTGCATTTTGAATTTCAAATACAGCTACATCGAATTAGAACAGTGAATTACTTTTTTCATTTGAAAGTTTGCTAAATTGGCAGAGGCCATTTAGGCCCCGTTCACATTCAAAGTCGCATGACAAGTCGTACCCCATTATTTCCAATGAGTACCGTTCATATATGTGCAACTTCAAGTCACATTGACATCAAAGTAGTCCCTGCACTACTTTGGTCTGACTTTGATGCGGTCCATAGACCTCAAGATTACACAAGCATTGTTTCAAGTCGCATCAAAATCACATGATTTTCAGGTCGCACTAGTGTGAAAGGGGCCCTAATTACAGTATTTTTGTTGGTGTATACTGTAAAATCACAAAGAAAGTTTTCAGTGCAGTTATTGTATGAGATAAATCATGTTACTGTGAGAAATGAAATCATTCAGAAACAGACATTTTACTGTTTTTAATTGGGATAGTACTTATTGTTTGTTCATCCCATAGGAACTGTATAGGACAAAACTTTGCCATGGCTGAGATGAAAGTAGTTCTGGCTCTCACACTTTTAAACTTCAAAGTGAGCTTGGATCAAACCAAGACAGTGCGCCGGAAGCCTGAACTGATCCTCCGAGCTGAAGGTGGGCTTTGGCTGCAAGTGGAGGAACTCCAGTCTTAAGATTGCCACAACATTTTCTAATGCATCAGGATCTACTCATCTTTCTCATCCATTTTTTATGTTCTGAGACTGCTAACTTCCACTGTGCCAATGTATTGTGACCATAAATGTATTTCTTAACATAACCCTATTGAATAATTTATTAACATGACCCCATCGAACACACTTTAATAACATACACAATTTACTGTGATATGGAAACACCCTGAGGCCTTGGGTTCTGTCCCAGAGGTTGGGGCACTTGTGATTATTGTACTTTGTTTGGCTAATGTGTTTGGCTAACGGTGATTGTTCTAAACCAATCGATCGCATAAATCAAGCTAAAAATTAGATGTACGGAAAACATAATTAGACCAATGTTTATTACACGTGTACCACAAGTTTTGATACCGTATCTAAATCAATCAGGTCAAGTAGATCAAGTGCAAGCACAGTGGTAAACCATGGGAATCACCACTTTATTTCATCCATTCATTTAAATCCTACCATACATTATCTTAGAATCTTAATCTGTAAGGTACTTTGCTTTTAAGAGTTTGTATAATAAATGTATGTAAAAGTTTTAGAGAACTGTGGCAAAATGAAAGGATCTTGAGTATATTATTACCAATTACGGTGCTTTTTAGAGTACAGTTAGGCCCTGATGTAGGCCTAGAGAATTCAGTCATTTGACAACTGACATTTAGGACCCTGGATTCGTTTCTTTTGTCTATTCGATAAATTTCATATTACTGAATATGAGGTAATAAAGTAGAGCCTGACTGATTTCATCCATCTCTATAGAGATGAAAA
This sequence comes from Aquarana catesbeiana, assembly GCF_042186555.1. Taxonomy (NCBI): domain Eukaryota; kingdom Metazoa; phylum Chordata; class Amphibia; order Anura; family Ranidae; genus Aquarana; species Aquarana catesbeiana. The sequence goes on from NC_133325.1 coordinate 424,139,391, forward strand.
GAAAAATCCTCCCTGCCAGTAATGTATGATTCTTCCCACTACATGCAACAGAAAGTTATATCACAGTAGCACAAAAATGCCTCAATTGTTCTATAATGTTTAGCCATGTATCACAGTTTTAACAAAGACTAATCACCACCTCATCCTAACAGGGACGTGCAGTCAGGGAAGGCAGGTGAGGCATGTACATTAAAAAAAACCAAAAAACAATCGACTTCGAGGGCCATAGCTTGGCTACCTGGGGTCACAGAGACCCCAAATTTGGGGGTTAGGTAGTTGAAGTCCTATCCCACCACTGTGTTTTTTGGGGCTCCTATCATCTATGGTTCCGGATATACGGGGCTCCTTGCGCAGCCTGTCAGAAGCTACATACAGAGCGGCCAGTTTAAACAATAAAATTATTTTGCCAGTCATAATCTATCTTGTGCTTGGCTTTGCCCTTGTTTTTCTCCATTTTCCCAGTGACATACTGACTGTAAATATGAGAGAGAATAGCTTAAGTCTAATCTCCAAGCAAACAGATAATAAGGGATATGTTTTACCTGTTGTATTTCATTCAGTCCTGAGATATGCATGTCCCTGCCACACAGCGCATTCCTGTGTGGCAGGGCAGGAGACCTGATTTTAATCTACAGCAGTTTAAAAGTACACTTGTCCATTCCCCATTTTTTTGGATAGTGAAATGAGAAACAGCGAATGGATTAGCTTATCACGCTGTTACTCTGCTCTCTCATATCAGCAGATTCCTTGTTGGAACATGAGAACTGTAGAACAACTGATAGACTCTTGCAACTCAGGCTGGTAGAGGGAAAGCAGCAAAAGGAGCCAAATACCAAACCCAATTCAGCTACTTACACTGTTTTCAATAAAAATACAATTAAAGTAATATTAAAGTAGAACTAAAGGCAAAACCTTTTTTACATTTCTTTTCACTATCTGTGTCCCATTGTGGAGATTTCCCTTCACTTCCTGTCCTATAGCCAAAACAGGAAGTGAGAGGAAATCCCTCCGAAGGGGGGGGGGATTCCTTTGTTGTCACCTGGGTCACCGGGACTAGGCTCCTATTGAAACATTTCCCCTCTATTCAGGTTCTGATGACAACCCAAAATTTGTGACTATCTGTACTTTCACTTTCAATAATAATAATGTCAGGATAAACAGAGAGGGCAAATCTCCCTAACAGAGACACAGACAGAATTAAAAACCCGATAGGTGATCTGATCTCTACACTGTTCAAAATTAATAAAAAATCTTTCCCTTATAGTTACACTTCAAACCTTCAGTTCCCAAGCACTTTCAGCAGCTAATTTAATTACTTATTCAGTTTAATCCTTGCCTATGTTCAAGTGTAAGCTAGTGCCATGACCACTGCTCCAAGTTTCCTGTTTCAGGGTGTCTCCTTTGTCTCTGAAGTACTTTTGATAATAGGTCGCGTCAGTGCCCGTGGACTCGATCTTCACGATGGGGGTCACATTGTCTATATATTTGTGAGGTGCAGCAGTGGAGGAACACCCCAGATGATGTCCTTGGAGACGAAGCGCATCGGGAGGTCCCCACTGCTGCCTACTGATTTTATACAAAGAGCTTTTTCATCTAATACCATGTGAGTGTTGGTTCATTTTAATAAATGTTATTGTTTATTGTGGAATCACGCTATGTGGCCCCTTTTTTTGTTTTCTTCTTCTCCTTACCACCTTTGCCCCTACTGGATTTCTGAGAGACCATTCTCTACGTGTTCGCATTGAAGTGTGAGCGGGATATCTCCAACCTGCAGAAACCAGCATTACCTTTATTCATTCATCGTATACAAGCCTGTTTGACACGCAGAGCGTATGCCCTGGCGTGTTCAAACGTTCTGGTAAGCCCCCCCTCTGTTTATGGTGGTGGTCTAATCACAGTCTCTCATATTTCCACATGAACTTTACTGGCATCCCAGTCTTAGTCCGTAGAGTATAATATTGAGTTGGCCCACCCTTTGCAGCTATAACAGCTTCAACTCGTCTGAGAAGGCTGTCCACAAGGTTTAGAAGTGTGTCTATGGTGTCTATGGTGTTTGACTATTCTTCCAGAAGAGCATTTGTGAGGTCAGACACTGATGTTGGATGCGAAGGCCTGGCTCGCAGTCTCGGCTCTAACTCATCTCAAAGGTGTTCTATCAGGTTAAGGTCAGGATTCTGCGCAGGACAGTCAAGTTCCTCCACCCCAAACTCGCTCATCCATGTCTTCTTTGGACCTTGTTTTGCCCACTGGTGCGCAGTCAAGTTGAAACAGGAAAAGGCCATACCCAAACTGTTCCCACAAGGTTTGGTAGCATGAAATTGTCCAAAATGTCTTTGTATGCTGAGGCCGTAAGAGTTCCCTTCCAGTGGCGGCTGGTGCTCAAAATTTTTGGGGGGGGCGCAAACAAACTGAAAAATTCAGAAAAATACTTAAAAAAAAAACATCCATTGCAGCCTCACTGCCTCACTGTGCCTATCAAATTCAGCCACTTTGCCCATCAAATACAGCCACTGTGCCTATCAAATTCAGCCACTTTGCCCATTAAATGCAGCCACTGTGCCATCAATGGCAGCCACTGTGCCCAGCAAATGCAGCCACTGTGCCATCAAATACAGCCACTGTGCCCATCAAATACAGCCACTGTGCCCATCATATGCAGCCACTGTGCCCAGTATATGCAGCCACTGTGCTCACCAAATACAGCCACTGTGCCCACCAAATACAGTCACTGTGCCCATCATGCGCAGCCACTGTGCCCACCAAATACAGCCATTGTGCCCATTATGTGCAGCCACTCTGCCCATCATATGCAGCCACTGTGCCCAGCATATGCAGCCACTGTGCTCACCAAATACAGCCACTGTGTCCATCCTATCCTCATCATCCGGCTTCTCTCCTGTCGATCTATGGATGGATGATGCTGTCCCCCTCCCCTCCCCCCATACAACCCTCTCCTAGGGCTTAGATCTCAGCACAGACTCGGGTAGAAGTAGTGGACACAGCAGTGCCATGCCTGCCCCCTGGACCCACTCATGGGATGTGGCACCTTGAACCCCACCATCGGATCTGCCGGCCACCTGGAAGCGTTGCGGGCTCAGCCCAGAGCCTACCTGCTGCTGACTATAATCTTCCTCTTCACCTTCTTTTTCTACAGCCTGAGCGGCTCTTCCTGTGACCCCCAGCCCGGCCCACGATTGTACGGACAGCGCTCTGCCTGCGGATGAGTCAGCGCTGACCCTGTTGGACTATCATTAGCCGGAGCTCAGCCTGGAGAGAATGAACAGGAAGTGGGACACCTCCGTTCCTCTTCCTAAGTGCCGGGCATCCAATAGGGTGGCCCGGCGCTTTGGCCAATCAGGAAACAGGTCTGATGCCCTGCCTCCTGATTGGCGGGGAGGAAGATTAGTGTGAAAATAGCAAAAATTAATTTGCTATCGTCACACAATTGAGTGGGATCAGGGTGCACTCTCTGCGCCCTGAGCCCACCCTATTTTGAAACCTATTAGAGCCTCTGGTTCTAATCAGGTGCTTCAAAAAGTACCACCCCCTTCCTCCCCCACCATAGGAATCCATGCATCCGGCGTCCTGAAAGGGGCCAGGCGCATGGATGGGGGGCAGCGCCCACAATGCGCGGGCCGCCACTGTTCCCTTCACTGAAACTAAGGGGCCAAGCCCAACCCCTGAAAAACAACCCAACACCATAATCCCCCCTCCACCAAATGATTTACATAGTCAGGTTGAAAAAAGACACAAGTAGATCTAGTTCAACCAAAAAAAAGAAAAAATCATACAATCCCTTATACACAATAATAATAACAACATTTTCTTCCAGCAGAGGTCCAAATCGCATGTCCGTGCAATGTCTCAGATCCTTACCATCACAACCCACTCATTTTATAGCACAATACCATTCGTACATTAGTGTCCTCAGTCCCCCGTACATCATATTCCTCTACTTCACATCAGTTTCCCCTTCACATTAGTGACCACTGTCACCTTTACATCCCCCCACACACAGCACAGCCCCCTTTACATCACCCCCCAAAAGCACTGCTCCCTTTTATATCACCCACCCACAGCACTCCCCATTTCACACCACCCCCTACACAGCACTCTTCCCCCTTTACATTACCACCCCATAGCACTTGCCCCCTTTACATCATACACCCCCCCCACACACAGCAATACCCCCTTCACATCACCGCCTATAGCAATGCCCCCCTTCCCATCACCCCCCACAGCACTGCCCCCTTTACTTCACATCTCCCACCTAACAGCAATGCCCCCTTTACATCCCCTAAAGAGCTGCCCCCCTTTTACATCTTGCCCCACAGCATTTGCCCTCTTTACACCCCCCCACAGAGCACTTGTCCCCCCTTTACATCTTTCACCCACCACAGCACTGCCCCTCTTTACACCCCCCCCAACAGCACTTGCCCCCCTTCATATCATATCTCCCACCCCCACCAACACTTGCCTCCTTTCATATGACCCCCACACACATGCACAGCATTGCTCCTCTTTAAATCCCCCCTAACAGCACTTGCCCCCCTTCAGATTACTGCCCCCCCCAGAGAACTGCTCCTTTTGACATCACCCCCCCCCCCCCACAATAATGTTCTCTGCCCCTTTTCACATTTGCCCCCCCCCCCTCAAATCACCCCCACACACACACAGCGCTGTCCCCATCATGTCACCCCCTGTCCCTACCCCAAGCTTCACAGCTATGTCCTCTTGCCCATGCTCTCCTACCTTACACAGAGCAGGATGCACAGCTGCACTGAATGGAGGTGGAAACTGCCAGGGTTTACTGCCATTGTCTCCTGCTGCTGTCAATCACAGCCAGTAAGGAGAAAGCAGGGGTGGGGCTGAGCTGTGCTCTGTGTGTCAATGGACACACAGAGCCAGTTAGGGAGCAATCACGCGTATATCCCCCCATAACAAGCGGCTTGCTAAGGGGCGTACTCGGCAGGGGGAGGGGTCAGGAAGGCTGGCGGGGGACCAGAGAAGAGGAGGATTGGGGCAGCTTAGGGTTAGGGTTGCACAGAGCAGGTAAGTATAAAATGTTTGTTATTTAAACTGTTCCTTCCCAAGCCCTTAGGTGTAAATACCCTATCAAAGGGATGCCGGGGCAAGGTGGGAAGGAATTAATTTGTGTCATTAGAGTTCAGTTTTAGGATACATCAAAGTAGCTGAAAATAAAGGAGGGTGATTTAAATGTAAAAACTGAGCTCATAGATAAAAGCACATCTTCACTTGCTTGATATCCCTCCTTCTCTTAATGTGAACATGCCTTCTCACATTCTGTATAGCCCTTTGTAAGTTATGTTCAGCTGCTTTATGAATGTGCAGCAGGAGCCGCACTTCTGGATCACCACGGAAAAGGAACTGTGTCTATTACCAGCACCAATTCAGGTGCAGCTGCAGCATCTTCACAGGGCCATGTTTATTGATTGCTAAACAGAAAGAGGGGGCAGAGGCACAATATTTAAATTGATGTTGATAATAGACGCAATGGGGGTTATTTACGAAAGGCAAATCCACTTTGCACTACAAGTGCACTTGGAAGTGCAGTCGCTCTAAATCTAAGGGGTAGATCTGAAATGAGTGGAAGCTCTGCTGATTTTATCATCCAATCATGTGCAAACTAAAATGCTGTTTTTTTATTTTCCATGTATATCCCCCTCGGATCTACAGCGACTTTAATTCCAAGTGCACTTGCAGTGCAAAGTGGATTTTCCTTTAGTAAATAACCCCCAATGCTGGAAGTGTAGTCCCAGCTGTATTTTTATTAAGCAGCTCGACACAGCTTGCACAACTCGCTATACAAAGAAACAGACTATTAAACAAAAAAAACAGGCTGATAGAAAAATTATGAGGGCTGAAAGGTATAAAAATAAAGATGTCTGGAGTTGGGCTTTAAACAGAATAATGCAATATAACATGATCTAAATGTTCTTATATGTTCAGCATTTATTAATATTATCTCCTCTGTGTTGTCAACATACATTTCCAAGTTGGATATAAATTAATAAAATAGGCTAACAATATTAATGTTGAAATATTTAAAATGCTAAAACTTTCTTGAATGAGGGGAAGCACCGTTGGTTTTGAAGCTTTTTCCCATCTAGTGCCTGTATCGAGAGAGATGACAAAAGCCCCTGACAAACCACAACAAATGTACACAGCAGCTATGGTTATTTTCCACTTGTGTGTGTTCATTTAGAAAAATGTCATCTTTTTTGTCATTAGTATTGAAGGACAAGCCTCGCATTTACCCACTAGTTAAGTGACTTGCTGGGTGACATTTAAGTGAAGCAATTGTGTAAAAACAATGTTTTTCCTGCATGATTACAACACCACAGCGTAGGATGTTTAAATTGGAAATTACTCGATTTTTACTTATTTTTTATGTCTATAATGTCGTTTTCTATGACCTTTAAGATTTTCAAAGGCAGCAAATCTTTACATTTGGAAACAGGGCAGGGCGGTGAGCATATTGTCATATGCCATATCATCCATGGTGTTTGCTGACATGCTGCACAAACATTTGAGGCATACACTGTGTAAAGGAATATATTCATGCTTAGCTTGATTACATAAGACATATGTAAACATCCCATATACAATATGTGTATATTACTATAAATGCATACTTCATAGTAACTAGAAAAAAATATCTTGGCTCGTTGAAAATAATGTGAAATGCATTAGCTTGTACAAGGTACAATTTACAATACATTTGGATAGTATTATGGTTTTCCTTTCCATAGTTGCATGTTAAGCTGGCCATACATTATACAATTTTCTTATTCAATTTCCTTTAGATTTACCTTCAACTATGTAGTGCAAGGGCTTGCCTGATTGCATACAAATTGAAAGTGTTTAGGTTTGATCTCATATTATATGGTTTTGGTAAATCTAAAGCAGGGGTCTCAAACTCAAATTACCTGAGGGCCACAGGACGAGTTTTCATATCCCATGGGGGCCGCATGCAAACTTTTAAGCTTCAAAAAGAACATTAAACTAGTACATATAGTGGTAGTTACTGCTTTCTACCAGTCACTGCTTACTGCCAGATGCTTGGCAGTGTTTGCTCTGCAGCGTCCAGCAGCCAGCTCCCAGCAGGACCCACATTTTGTGGGTCCTGCTGGGAGCTGGCTGTGGACCTGTGGGTCCTGCTGGCCACTGACCTATGGGTCCTGCTGGTCTGTAGGCCGGGGCCAGCAGGACCCCACAGGTCAGCGGCCAGCAGGACCCCACAGGTTCACAGCCAGCTCCTAGCAGGATCCACAGGCCACAGGAACTTGGGCAGCTCCCAGTGTTGAGGGCTATTTTGAGGTTACTGGATGGGCACTGGGGCAGGGTAAATGAGGTGTACAAGGGGGGATAGATGGGAATATCATGTGGGGGTCAGCTGGGGGTGTCAGGGTCTCTCACCGTGACCTCAGTGATGGATCGATGGCAGCTGCCAGCTCGGGCTCAGTAGGACAGGTCCTCCTCCTTGCACGCGAGCCAGTGAGTCAGACTCAGCCACAACGGTGTCCAAGAAGATCCCACTGGGAGTTGTAGTTTGGCTGTAGTCAGTGGCATCACTAGGGTTGGTGTCACCTGGTGCGGTAAAACATGGTGTCACCCCCCCCCCCCGTCTAGGCTGCACAGCACCATGCAGGCAGCGCACGGTCATTGGGTGCACCCCAAACCAGCCCCTGTAAATGATAGTATAGGGTGGTATAGTGGCAGATTAGGGTAGTATAGGGTGGTATAGTGGCAGGTTGGGGTGGTTTAGGGCGGTATAGGGTAGGTTGGGGTGGCACAGGGCTGGTTGGGGTGGCACAGGGCAGGTTGGGGTGGCATAGTGTAGGTTTGGGTGGCACAGGGTAGGTTGGGGTGGTACAGGGCAGGCTGGGTGGCACAGGGCAGATTGGGGTGGTACAGGGCAGGTTGGGGTGGCACAGTGTAGGCTGGGGCGGTACAGAGCAGGTTGGGGTGGTAAAGAGCAGGTTGGGGTCGAACAGGGTAGGTTGGGGTGGTACAGGGCAGGCTGGGGTGGCACAGGGTAGGTTGGGGTGGCACAGGGCAGGTTGGGGTGGTACAGGGCATCTTAGAACTATGTAGTGACAGTGTGCAGAGTAACTTACATAGCATGCCTCATGTCTGCAGCTGAAGATCCGGGCGGGTGGGCGGGGCTGCTGTGTCTGTCCTCGCCTCTATCTGCTTCAGCTGCGGCATCATAGTGAAGGAGTCTGTGGGAGGAGTGGAGGAGGCAGCCACACCCCCAGCCCCTCCCACACCCCCATAGCAACACCAATGGCTGTATTTAGGCTGGCTGCGCTCGCTTCTTTCCAGAATCCACCCCTCGGGTACAGGGAGCTTGAGCGCACAGCCATGGACCACAACTCCCAGAAGCAACAGCGGCGGACGTCACATGATGTCACTGACGTCAGCTAGCCCGACTTTCTCCGAGTAAACAGGAAGAGAAAAAAAAACATCGTAAGCAGACGGGCATTGCTTACCAGGAAATGTATCAGTCCTGCAGGTCAATTGAAACCGCTCCGCTCCGGTCACCAGTGCCCTGATTACAATATAGCGCCAACAGTGTCACCAATCAGTGCCCACCAGTGCCAGCCATCAGTGCCCACCACTGGCAGCGATCAGTGCCCACCACTGCCCACAAGTGCCACCAATCAGTGCCCATTAGCGATGCCAGTCAGTGCTGGATATCAGTGCCGCCTATCAGTGCTGCCCATCAATGCCCATTACTGCTGTCGATCAATCCCCATCAGTGTCGCCCATCAGTGCCATCCATCAATGCCCATCAGTGCCCATCAGTACTGCCTATCCATGCCGCCTTTCAGTGCCCACCAGTGCCGCTTATTAGTGCCCATCAGTGCCGCCTATCAGTGCCACATATCAGTGCCCATAAGTGCGGCATATTAGTGCCTCCTCATCAGTGCCCATAAGTGCCGTCTCATCAGTGCACATAAGTGCCACCTCATCAATGCCCACCAGTTCAGCCTATCAGTGTTGCCTCATCAGCGCATAACAGAGAAGGAGAAAATTACTTAGTTACAAAATTTACTGACAGAATCTAAGTAAAAAAAAAAATTTTTTTTCAACATTTTATGTCTTTATTTTTGTACAAAATAAAAAACCCAGCAGTGATTAAATACCACCAAAAGAAAGCTCTATTTGTGTGAAGAAAATTATAAAAAATGTGTTTGGGTACAGTGTAGCATGACTGCGCAATTGTCATTCAAAGTGCGAGAGCGCTGAAAGCTGAAAAATGGCCTGGGCCTGAAGGGGGTGTAAGTGCCCTGTAGGCAAGTGGTTAATCAATTTAATCTTGATTTAAAAGATTGTATGGAGTGTATGCTAGCACTGACACCAATTGGCAGCATCATCTCTCATTTATAGCTTATTGCTTATTGTTCTGATAGCAAAGATGAATTAAATTACCATGCCACATTCACACGAGTTACACAGTTACATACAGTAGTTAGTAAGGTTCAATAAAGACACCAGTCCATCCAGTTCAACCTAAGCATGTGTTTTTATGTCACTACGATTGTCAATAACACTGACCATTGTGTTTGCTACGAAAAACAAAAGTTGTGCCAGGGAGTTGAACCATCTCACGTCTAACATCATTGTGTGGCCTTGTGTCTTCTTTACAGACCTTAGATTGAATAGTTTTCTGCTAGTGATACAGTCAACATTTAAATATTTGTATATTAGGTCATATCTCCTTTTAAGAGGCTATTCTCCGGGTAGAATATGTTTAAAGTAGAACTATAGGCAAAACTTTTTTCGTCATCTGTGTCCCATTGTGCATATTTCCCTTCACTTCCTGTCCCATAGCCAAACAGGAAGTGAGGTGAAATCCATGCAAATTAAGGGAATTCCTTAGGGACCCCCAGGTCACCAGAACTAATGTCCCCATTGGAAGATTTCCCCTCTATTATTTTTCTGGGGAAAACCCAAAATTTGGGATTTCTTTTACTTCCACTTTTAATGATAATAATAAACAGGACAAATAGAGAGGGTGAATCTCCCTAACGTGAGCACAGACAGCAATGAAAAGCTAATCCCTCTGTACTCAATCAAAAATGAAAAAAAAAGTTTTGCCTTTACTTACTTTAATTTGTGTAGTCATTCCTCATAACTGAGGTCCTCCAGTCCCCTTTTTAGCTTTGTTGCCCTTCTCTAAACTCTCTCCATTTGAAAGACATCCTTCCTGAGGATTGGTGACCAAAACTGGAAGGCATTATTCAAGATGTGGCCAAACCAGAGTTCTGTAAAGTGGAAGACTTATAGTTTCTCCTGCGTTCATTGATGGACACGGCTCTTCTAAATCTTGACTCTCAGGATTATAGCGCCACCTACAGGAGTAGGGCCCTAGACAGAAAAAGAACACAGCACTGCCGATGGACAGTCCTAGCTAGTAAAAACCCCCTCTCTGCTATAGGTAGTTATTTCTGCCTAGTATTTCAGAAGTAAGGACCTAGTTCCGTGCTGGTACCTGTGGTTCCATAGTCTTTTTCTTTTTTCTTTTTCTTTTTTCTGGGATTTTTTCATGTGGAAATCTTCAATCATCTTCAATCAACAGCCGGGCTGGGTAATGGGCTGCATATTCTAGATCCAGTGGTCACCCCAGTCTGGCCATAAGTGCACACAAATCTTTAGCTACACGATAGGTTGGCTATCTTGGACCGGGGCACCCAGCAAGTTAAATGTCTCCTGCAGTTCATGTCACTATTACCCTCGCGGACAGCCCCCCATTTCAGTGGTGAGGAGGGGTTGTTATCCACAACCTTCATGGAGCTTTTCTCCGCCCCTACAGGCCTGTCTCTTCAGCCTGTTCCGCTTCTCTCCCTGGGTTCGGTGGCTTTGGGAAGTCCGAAGCACCTGTAATAGGGCATTGCTATTGGGCCACAGCACTGCTGTGTGTCGGGTAGTCCTGCAGGTGTTACCAGGCAGGCAGGCAGCAACCTGGTTTTTGGCTAGAGGATGCTGCGATCGCAATGTTAACTTGGGGTACCCGTCCTTTCCTGTCATTCTCTCCACATGCAATCTGTAGCAGCACTGGGGGCCTTGGGCCCTTTTCTTACCATTCCTAAGACACGTTGTCTGTAGCAGGTTAGCACTGTGGTAGGCAGAGCCGAGATGGGTGGCCACTCAGTTATGCTGTGGCGCTCGCTTGTTTTACGCTCCCTTTCCTGCCATTCTTACCACATGTGCTTTGTAGCGGCATTAGGGGTGGATTTGTTCTGATGGGATGGGGCCAGGGTGGGCATGGCAGGGATGGGTAGGCGCTGGGGCAGACTGCTATACCTGCTGCTGTTTCCTAGGGTAATCCCCTGTTTCTTTAGCTGTTTTTTTCTGCCCACACTCTGTACCTGCGTTGTGGGCAGCTTGGTGGTCACCAGTGCCATTGTCCCACTGAGCAGTGCCATGGTGGATGGGGCAGGGCTATCACTGGGGCAATACTCTTATGCTTATTGTTATCATGGGGCACTTTCCTCCTTTTTGTTTGTCTTGTTGGATGGATGTGGTTGCTGTCATGCCCTGCGTCTGTCGTTTTTGCCCCTCGCTTAGTGTATGGGGTCAGTTTGTTTCACCTGGCCTTGAGTACTCATAAGCTGTTAGCTGGACAGAGCCTTGGGGCAACCGCTGACAGCTGAACCACTCAGAAAATATGCCATTAATCATCACCTTGTAAACATACTTCTGCAACCAATTTTCTCTCCAAGTACATATTTCTTCAAAAAAGAAAAGCTAAATCCCTAAACTTGGTACAGATTGGCTAGTGGCACAACAGTTTAATAGTATAATTTGTGAGCTTCTTTTTTTAGATTCAGATTATTTTATTAACCCAAACAGGGAATTTATTAAATTACAGTTACACTCAAAAAAAAATTACAAATAAAAAATACAAAGTCACAATCACAAAACAAAATATAAAGTCACCAATAAAAACAAATTAGTATATACAATAGCCATAAATTAAAAAGACATTTAAATGTAAAAACTAAATGATTAAATTTAGTTTCCTTTTCTGTCTGCGTCACAGTTATACACTTCCTGTTTAGGCTATGGATCAGGAATTGAAAGAAAATCCCAACAGATGACAAAAAAGTCATAAACAATATACCCAGAGAAGAAACAAAAAACACCAAAAGACCCTATAAAAACATAAAATAGTAGACAATATATCCTGAAAAGAGACAATCACACCAAAATATATGCCCTCCTAAAGCAAAGGGTCATTACAAAAAAAAGCAAGAAAAAAATGTGATGTTGGACTGGCAAAAGTGGTGGCTACAAGGAATGCCACCCTTTAGAGGAGTGTAGAATGTCTCCAATGGATTAAAAATGCCACCTCTGAAGCATGATGAGAACCAGATTGTCACAGGAAAAATGAAAAGTGGATCCTCTGTGCTATCTGGTTTTTGGAGTGGGTATGAGCCTTTTAAAAGGGCAGAGTCTAAGCACATACATCAGATATTTACCAGATCTTCATCAGTTTTGTCACCAGAGCAAACTGCATGGGTAATGCATTTTCCGGGTGGGTGTACCAGGTTCTGTTCCTCCGAGACAAAAAAGACATACCTGACATTTTGTATGTCCTGTTCCTCAATCTTATTTCCTCTGGGGGCCCCAGGCACCCAAAACCAACTCTACTGCCTCCTGCTTTATAATACAATTGTGAGGAGCTATCAAGACAGTTGAGTGCATCTGAAACCCTGCCCACCTTTATGCCCTACATGACATCAGCCATGCCCCCAATTGTTATCAGTCCCATCCTCCAACCTAAATTACTTCTTAGTAGAGCAGAACATAATCTTTTCCATAATAAAGGTGCCCACCAATGAATGTTACAATATGTAATCCCTATCATAACAATCCACTTGAGCTTTATCCAGTCACACTTTCACAGTTTGAGTTATACATCAGAAGACTATCCTGGCCTTGGCCACCAATAGAGGGGGTACCACAGGGCTTGCTGTAGGAGGCTGGGCACACAGGGAAGCCCAGACAGCAAGGGGATCGGTGCGGGGGTACGGGAGGACAATTACAGAACAATGCACTGTGTCTCTCCCTCCAGCAGCTGAAAGCCGGTGTTTCCCCTTCTTCCTACTGCCAGCTTTCACACAGACACAGTGCACTGTTCTGTAACTGTCCTCTCATCAAGACGCACCAATCCCGCTCCCTGTCCTGCCCACATCTGATTCCCTCGTGTGCCTGGGCCTCCCTCATCCACCTCACAGTGCCACCAGCTTCCCTTTCAGGCCGGCTGCTGCAGGCGCACAGTCGGATGGAGAGTAGGGGAAGGGGTTAGTAAATATGTCATTTACAGACCCCTTCTTTGAATTGGACACAGTGAGCGATTGGTACATATTGCTCCTGTGTCTAGTCATAACTGGACATAGTAAACTGTGTTTACTATGCTTCAGTTTATGAATGAATTGTCTCTTCTTCATTCATCTTCAGTGCAACTTAGGCTACAGAGAAAGGAATTGAAGAATCTGTGTCCTCACTTCCCTTCTCTGTCTCAAAGGTGAGATGTTAGGGGTCTGTTTAGACCCATGATATTTTATCCAAACCCCCCCCTCCTCAACAGCGTTGTAAATAAAAAACTCATTAAAAAAAAAAAGAATTAAAATCATTTTTCAAATTGTAAGTTGTATGGACTGTCAATTTTTTTTTTTTTATTACATTTTTACAGTTATTCCCTCTCATTGCCTGTTCCTATAGCAGTTTTGTCACCTGAAGGGAGCTCTAGCTTTCCCCTTCTTTACTAAGTAACATGTTTTTTTTGCCATCTGTGTTGTTCTTGGAGCTTTTCCCTCACTTCCAATTATGGTGATATGCTGTCACTGGGCAAGGAAGTATGTAGAAGCCTAATGAGGCCAAAAAGATAAGCAACAGCTGATAGAGGGTCTAAACCCCTCCTCCCCATTGTTTACAAAACAAAATATTTTCAGTGGAGATACACTTTAAGGATGGGGTTTTGGGGCTTAGGAGGATTTGTTTGTGTGTTGATTAATTTAGAACATTGGGAGTTATGCAGTTCACAGGTTATTTTTCCCCAGCACTTGTTTTATTACAGTTTACTGCTTTCATTGAAACTAATAAGTTGGAATGTAAAACGAAAGTCTCAGTATGAACAAGACAATCTGTAGCTAAGGGTTTAGTTTCAGAAATGAGTCAATATGAAGAGATCAAGTGTGTGGATAAGATTTTCTATAAATAGAAGAGACACGATACTAAAATATGTTTAAGAGACTAAGGAGTTTTTTTTTCTATTGGTTGATATAAAACCTATAACTGTTTTCTGTTCCAACATATATCCATCTGATTATGTAAACTAGCTTGATGTGTCTAAAAATATATTTTCAGAAATTCTTGTTTTCCCCTATCATTTTCTGATACAAGCAAATATACTTACACAATGATATCATAGTTATGACTGTGGAACGTATCTACATTCTAACTTTATAAAGTGTGGTTATGTTGTGTAATGAGATCAGGTTGTAGTATCTGTTAACTCTTTTAATACTGACTTAGGAGATACATGATCCTCATTGCAATTCCCTTGCATTGGGGCCCATTAAGGTTTCCCTGGCTGCCAGGTGGAAGCCTCACCTAATCAGAACCCAGGACCTCTACACCCAGCCAGTTCATAATGCCAAGTCCCCAGGCACAAGCCTATGCCCAATAGTAGTCCCCTATTGGTACAGAATAAACCACAGTCCACCTAAGGGTTCCTTACTAAGGGTGTTTACTTAACTGTAGAATGATGTGTACAATCAGTCATACTGGGTAGTTGGCTGGCCCAGGCTGGTGAAAGGGCTAATGTTCTGCACCTCTGTTCCCGGGCTTTTGGACCCAGCCTATCCACCCTGTGAAATAAATGAGGGGGAAGGCCAGGTTCAGGAGCTGCAGTCCATCTGAAGGTACCAGGAGTCTGGAAAACTGCCAAGTCTTGGAAGATGCCACTAATAAACTATCGCCTTGCTGAGGAATGCCTGGGCAGCCTAGTTGAGTTAGTTAGAGAATATTGCAGTTTATTGTTCATGTTGAACTGTACCGCCAAACATACAAGTAAAGTTGCATCAACTGTTCTAAGCCAAGTCTGCAGTCATTTAAAGGGAAGCATGGAGATTCTTGGTGTATGAAAGAACTAGAGCTAGTAAAGCACATGTGGGGTATGAAGCAAAGCCACTATGAAAGGTGTACTTGGCAAGAGAAGCAGGAGGAATGCAGTTGCTATGGGTAATCAAGAACTAGTGCAAGGTACATTGCAGCCAATCGGCTATGGGTCTTCGTAATATGGGCATGGTTGCTTTGGGAAACTGACCGCTGGCAAGGGAGCCAGATCAACAACCCCCTCGGTACCCTTAAGACCCATTACCTACACCAGGTACCACGCTTCATGATTGGCTGCAATGTACCTTGCACTAGTTCTTGATTACCCATAAAAACTGCATTCCTCCTGCTTCTCTTGCCAAGTACACCTTTCATAGTGGATTAAGAGAGTGTAGACGTGGCGCTGTTTCCCTTAAAATAAAAGTAAAAATTAAAACGTAAAAATAAAATATAAAAAAATGTTAGGGATAGTTGACTGGGTTCTGATGTAAAGACCCTCCCATAAATGGTAAATCAAAACCAGAAAGAGGTGGGTGTGCTACACCCTCTGTCTCTCCCAATATAGAGACATAGAGATGGAGGGAAATCACAAAGTGAAAGGTAGTAACGTGAAATCACCATGTGAATAAATTGCACCTTATGTGCTGAAATAAACTGTGTTACACCCTCTGTCTGATGGTCTCAGGGTGTGTTTGAAAAGACAAATACAAAAATATAAATGCCAAACATCTAAACAAATACAATGATATATTAAACATCTGGTGCAGAAAAACACTATTTAGTGTTACACCCCCTAGGGGCAAAAATCAAAAGTAACCTATATACGTAATGGTGTTACACCCTCTGTTTGGTGAGTAACAAAGTTTAATATATCATTGTATTTGTTTAGATGCTTTAGATGTTTTAGAGGCTTTGCCTTCTGAAACAACAAAAAAAACTCTTTGAGGAGAAAACTTTTAAACTCTCCATCTCTACAGTCCATATTTCTATATACCAGTATCAGTAGTCATTACTTGTTCTGGATGTCATAAGTCCATAATAAAAATCATGAGAAACAGCACCAAAACAAAACAAGAAGAAAAAAAAACATGAGGATCCTTGTTCTCAACAGTCCAATAATTAGAACAGTCTAATAATAACAGTACAAAAGTCCATCAAGCAAATCTGGTCCTGTTGCCCTTGCTTCTGGTACGGCCTTCCCTGGTGATTCCAATTGGATACATCATACAGTAACGGCCTGGGGACCAGCTTTCCTGGCTTTCTAAGATTATACTATTAATGTGAACAAAGGTAGAAAAAGAAATATGAGTACATTTACGACATATGCATTCAAATGAATGTTGTCTGGTAAGTCTGAGCAGTAAGGACCTTTGATTAGAATTGCCATAGATATACCGCAACATAGTAATGAGACCACGTTCCCAGTGACATGTGTAACAATTTGAATGGTTACGCCTTTCAGCCAGGTGTCTGATTTCCATCCCCCCATCTTTCTTCCTCCATTGTCATATGCCTGCAAATACCTCTGCCCCACCTTCTGTGGAATATCACGGTGTGTGTGTGTGTGTGACCCTTCACGTGTCCAGGGGATCTTGTTGCCATCGCAACTCACCACTAACTCCTTTTACTGAAACTGTGTTCAGTTCAACCTTGGCTGGTGCCACACATTTGTGCATATAGCTCCGTCCTCGGCTACCGTGTGTAGCTACTGTATGAGTCCTGCCTTTAGCAGGATATAGAAGAGGTCATTACTTTAAGAAATAAAAAAAAAAAAAACTGCGCTAAAAGAGAATAAGTGACCAAAAGATTTATCAGTGGGCATCAAACAGAGGCGCTACGGATCTCCCAAACACCATGATGTAAAAACAATATATAGTGAGGTACCCGACCACCGTGGCTGTAAATTGCGCTTACCAAACAGCAAGCAGTATGAGCAGATGGCTTACAACCCAGCCCGGGCCTTTTGAGTGTAGTGAATACTTCCGCTCTCTCCCGGCTCCGATCACCGTTCCCTCAATACTTATATACCAAAAAGAAAGAAAGAACAAGATAACTGGCCATAGTGTAGTATATCTGAGTATCACATATGGACACTTAGCTGCAGCGAACACCCTGATGTGCACATAAAACAAAAGTGATGACCCAACCACCGTGGCTGTAGAGTGTGCTTACCAACTCGCAAGCTTTAAACGCAGATGACTTAGAACTCAACCTGGAATCTTTAGGGATGATGGTAGGAAGTAAGGATATTTATTCACTACAGCCAGGAGATCCGTTTCGTCAATGTGTAACCCCAAAAAGGAAATAAACTGGCCATAGTGTAATACATCTAAAACCGCTTTAATAAATAAAGTAATGCGCTTACTATTTAAAAGGTAATGTTGCGCAGTTGCATTAAAAAAAACGCCGGCCGGCATAGCAAACATGAAATGGAGCCCGTCCTCCTCCTCTGGTCATGTGATAGCGTCACTATTCCGATCATGTGTACACAAATCCGATGCACAAAGTGCCACGCATGCTCAGAATAAATTGAGAGGAAAGCTATTGGCTACTGCCCCGTTTATAGTCCCAATGTACGTGTATTATGTCACCGCGTTCAGAACGGATTTTCCGACAACTTTGTGCGATCGTGTGTATGCAAGACAAGTTTGAGCCAACATCCGTAGAAAAAAATCATGGATTTTGTTGTCGGAATGTCCGATCAATGTCCGACCGTGTGTACGGGGTATAAGAAGACAACAGGTAGACATAAAACCTTTACACATATTAACAGCACATGCATCAATTTAGGGGGAAAACAAAACAAAACCCAAGACTTACTGAATCCCTCAGATGCCACAAGGTGCAAAGTAATGTATTGTTATGTATTTTCCGAGTTTCAGAGTGAATGACACTTCACTCTAAGCCACAAGAAAAGAAAAAAAAAACAAAATCCCTACAGTTTCTCTGAGTTATAGGGATCGAGATCTCGTATCTGTGCACAGGTTATTTATTCGTGAATACATGTAAACTTGTATAAAAAAAAAAAAAAAAAAAAGTATTCATTTAAACTTTGTAAACAAAACAAAAAAAAAGAAGAAAATAATCATAAAAACAATATAAAGCATGCGCATTAGTGTGATCACACTTATTGATGAAATAAAATAAATATATGTGCATGCGCTAAAGGCTATAAATACGTGAACAAAGAATATAATAAATCTATACAATATTGAAAATTACAAACAGTGTCAAACGCCTGTGAAGAAAGTGACTAAAATCCACAATTGAATATATGAATAAATGGTAACAAGCAACATGCAAAAAAAAAAAAAAAAGTGAGAAAGAAAAGAAAAAAAACCTTTAAATAATTAACAAAAATATATAAGTGCTACTTGATAAATAAAGTGTCCGAAACCAATTCATACAAATGAATAAATCTCAGTCCAAACCATTCACAAGAGTATATAAATCAAAGTGTACAATAGTGTCCAAACAAATAGCAGGCATTCCTCATGCTTGTATTATGAAAAAGTGCTAAATATTCCTCATGCTCTTCTTAAGAGATGTGCACGTTATGGCATGCTGCAGTGCTCTCCAGTGACCCCCAATGGATAATGCGCTCACCTTAGAGCGTGTGACACAGTGGCTAAACAGTGTCAAAACACGCATTAGAGCCACTCCAGGGCTCATACAGGGTCTGCTGGTGATGATAATGCTTGAGTGCGTCAGTGCACCATCCTATCCAAAGTATGCAATACAGATGAATCCTGTGGTGTGCGGTGCGGTGTACAATCCTCTGCCTGTCTGTGTGTAGAAAGCTCCGTCCTGCCCCTCCCCTACGCGTCTTCGCCACAGGGTATACGTGCCTTCATCTGGGGGATCATACTTATTGATGGCCATAAAAACAATGGTGAGTACACCCCTGCACACCCCTGCAAAAAAAAAAAACAAATCTTTGTTTACACCTGGACAGTTCATACCCATCCATTTCATCACTCAGACACACACATTCATTTAGATTGAATCCCATACATTCTGGATAGAGCTTTTGGTAATTGCAAATGAATTGTTATGTGTTTACGCAAACAGGAGAAAGGAAAAAAAAATCTTAGAACACTAACCACAAAAAAAAATAAATAAAATGAAGCAAGAGTAAGCTTCTGTACTAAGCAATACTTGTACCCTATACCTTTGAATATTTATGGCAGTCTTCTGATCCTTTGGGGAAGATAAACACCTGTATTACTAATAACCATGTTTGAATACCTAGCCTAATATACATTACCTTAGGTGTATGTATTTATGTATATATACATCTATATTGATACACCTGCTTAATATGTAAATACTTTTTCATGAGCTCCCTGCACCTGGAAAATATAACTTAGACAAAACTTACCCTTTTCCCTTTCTTTGACACAAAGAAAGTAAACACCGCCACATTGTTACATTTACATATTTACATTGGTATATGTTCGCTGACATTCACCCTTGGATCTGGTGAAAATAAATTACTCAGATCATAGACATCTGAATGACACATTAGATCTGGTATTTCTTTCGCTGTTTCTACATTGCTTATATTTAAGGTTTGTTCCCAGTAAGGTGAAGCCCTAGCAGATAGCATAGATAGGTTGGGCCTCCCTCCTGTATTTTCCCTTTGAATGGAACTGATGGTTTTCTGTGGGACCTTAACAATTTAATTTCTCACGTGTGGCTTTTTAAATCACAATTAGTGTCTGTGTATAAATAGTCAATGAGTTTGTTATCTCTCACTTGGATGACCTAAGCAGGCTAGACACTGAGCCATGAGGAGGTAGAAAAGAACAGTCAAAAGACCTGCGTAACAAAGTAATGGAGCTTTATAAAGGTGGAAAAGGATATAAAAAGATACCCAAAGCCTTGAATATGCCAGTCAGTACTGTTTAACCTTATTAACCTTTAATAGCCATTTAACCTGTGTGTGCCACCTTCTGTCTGTACCAAGGCCAAACATTCCAGTCTATGTAAACTTATCATCAGGGCCATTTGGGTGATTTCTGTTATCATTATGATTTTAAATGGAGCCAAAAAACTATGTGATAATAAATGGCTTCATGATTGCTATCAATGAATAAAAGACGGTTTTTTTGCATGATTAGTCATATTTTCAATAGAAATGCCAAAATTTCACAATTTCTCAATTTCTGCCAGGGTATGCAAACTTTTGAGCACAACTGTATAATTATATAGCTATAGCTCTATCTATCTATCTATCTATCTATCTATCTATCTATCTATCTATCTATCTATCTATCTATCTATCTATCTATCTATCTATCTATCTATCTATCTATCTATCGCTATAGAAATAAATATAGATATCTATATCTAGATATAGATAGATATCTGTGTATATATATATATATATATATATATATATATATATATATTATTATTATTATTTAAAATGAAAAAGCTAAAACGTACCTGCTCTGTGCAACGATATTGCACAGAGAGGTCCTATGCCATCCCCTGCCAGCTCTGTCAGTTTCTATGTACTCTGGGTGCCTCCTTAGCAAGCCGGGTGATAGGAGGCACCCATGCATGTGCACTCCTATGCCAGACAGTGTGCGTCAATAGACACACACACACGGTGTTGGTAAGCCTTATCCCCACTCCTTCTTTTCAGAAGTTTGACTGACAGCATCAGGAGCCTATGACTTTACACCAGTGTGTGTTTGCAGGCTGCTTTTGAGTGAGTACTGCAGCCCATTAATTTGAATGGGCTGCCGTGACTGTGTTTCCTACAGAATAGGTTTACACACCATTTTGGAAACTTGGTGACCAGGAAATTTATTCCCATACCTGCAAACACACTGCAGTTTGGGAAGCATTGAGGTGCCATTAAAAATGAATGGCAGCACCACGCATCTCTAAAGAGCAATGTATTTTGGCTGTGTTGTGGCAACCACCCCAGCCTGAAAGCAGGAAGTGAGGGAATGGTGCAGGAGTTGGAGCCAGAGTGGTGAGGAGCCAGGTAAGTGATTAGGGATGGGAAGGGAGGTAGGACAGCTATTGGGGATTTTTTATAAAAAATTGTGTCATCCTGATGACTCATGTATCTATGCAAAACGCATAGAGGCTTCTGGGTAATTGCGGACGTCACTTCCTGTCACGGACACGTACCAAATCGAGGCTTGGAATGCATGTCGGGTTCGAGGAACAAAGCGGCATAGCAGGTTCCCAAACAAATGGATAGACTCGGTGCCGGTCCTGAGGCACTATAAAGTGTGAGTGCACATTTTATATATTGTGGATTTTTACTTATTGGCCAAGATAAATAAATCTTTTATGTATACATGTTGCGCAATGATGGATGTTTAATTTTTATGAGATACCAACATTGACATGGAGAAATGAGGAGCATCTAGTGATTAACTAGCTGGAGGAATGCCAGGATAGTGGAGTGGTTATCCCAAATGAACCAAAGGCATAACTTTTTCTAGGCTCTGGTGAGTGCCCATTTTAGAAGGTGGCAGTAGCACATGAAGTGGTGAAAAGTTCCTGTTATAAAGCACGGATGAAAATTGGAGAATATATATGATAAATGGAAATGGACTTTGGGGATTATTATATACCTATGTTTCAGGTTGTGATAGTTTGCACTTTATGACATTTGGCACTTTATTGTCACGTTGCACTTTATAATAAAGCTGTTTTATAAGGTATAAATACCGTATTAGTGTTAATATTGGGGAGTTTTTACCTAATGCAGTGTCTTTAGAATTTAGAACCACTTTAAAAATAACTACTTGAATAGACTTTTTTTAAACCTGTCACTCTAACCCGATGTTCTCTAAGCCTAGCAAAGAAAGGGAAAGCAGGGCTATTGGATTTTAATGGCTTGTGCAGCCTAATGCCCCGTACACACAGTCGGACATTGATCGGACATTCCGACAACAAAATCCATGGATTTTTTCCGGCGGATGTTGGCTCAAACTTGCCTTGCATACACACGGTCACACAAAGTTATCGGAAAATCCGATCATTCTGAACGTGGTGACGTAAAACACTTACGTCGGGACTATAAACGGGGCAGTAGCCAATAGCTTCCATCTCTTTATTTATTCTGAGCATGCGTGGCACTTTGTGCGTCGGATTTGTGTACACACGATCGGAAATTCCGACAACGGATTTTGTTGTCGAAAAATTTTATAGCAAGCTCTCAAACTTTGTGTGTCGGAAAATCCGATGGAAAATGTGTGATGGAGCCTACACATGATCGGAATTTTCGACAACAAGGTCCTATCACACATTTTCCGTCTGAAAATCTGACTGTGTGTACAGGGCATAATAGAAATTTGGACCCTGACTCTGCTGCTACTCTGTGGGCTACAAAAGAAGGTGTCAGTGGACAGTCCTGGACTAGAATTCTATACATGTATTTTCATTTTTATCATTTATAGGTGATATTGAACAGCTGTTTTTTTACTTTATAAACTGAACTAATCAAAGTGGATTTTATCCACAATACTTTGCAATGCTTTTTCATCAATAAATCAGGGCATCCTCTGCTCAAGTACAAGACAATATCCACTGTATTTCTTCTGTTTACATGAAACCTAAGTGATAGGGGGACTTAGCACCTTGCTACTATCTTCTTCCTGTGAAAACCACAGACCTGCTTTCACTATCTTGAGTAAAACTATATTTTGATAGAACTCTGCACAAACAGTCATTCATTGCCAATTCACACTGATATGCTGTGCTAGCTTATACACATTAAAGTCTGTCGTGTTAATGCAGCCCATTCATTTAAGAGGGCTTCTGGATACACCAAAAAGAGGTGCATGTAGCATTTTTGTCAGAGCCTTGTGACACACAGTCAGCAAAGTGCGTTGGGTTGCTATTCAGAATGAATGACAGTGCATCTTGCCAACGCATGCAACACAAAATAGTGTGACTAGGCCCTCAGAAAGCCTTTTTCAAACCTGCTGAAATGATTGTCTAAATGGCAGCAGCATACAGCAACATCTAAGGCCCCTTTCACACTGGGGTGGTGCGGGTGCCGGCGGTAAAACAACGCTATTTTTACCATTGTTTTAGCGGCGGTATTCAGCCGCTAGCGGGGCAGTTTTTCCCCCCTGCTAGTGGCCGAAAAAGGGTTAAAACCACCGCAAAGCGCTGGGGCAGGAGCGGTGAAGGAGCGGTATACACACCGCTCCTTCACCGCTCCAAAGACACTGCTAGCAGGACTTTTTTTAGCGTCCTGCCAGCGTGCCGCTCCAGTGAGAAAGCCCTCGGGCTTTCACACTGGAGCGTAAGGAGCGGCTCTTTCAGGGCGTTTTGCAGGCATTATTTTTAGCGATGTAGCACCTGGAACGCGCCCCAGTGTGAAAGGGGTCTAAATAAGTTAGCTGTCAGTGTGCTTACATTTTCCAGGATGTGTGGTCATCTTGTGGAACCTTAGGGATGTTTCTGGTCTGTATTTTAGAATTTATCATAGATTACATGCTCCAACCAAACAAAAATTTAAAGCATGCTATCCTTGTGCTAGGCATAAGTTAAGAAATCACATGAGAGACACAACGCATTTATTTGTAACTAGCATCATCTGGGAATATGAGCATCATATCACCAAAGACGATGCTGGTTACAGAGAAACGCATTGGAGGGGGCCTCACATGTGACATTATTCCGCAAGTCAACCTAACCGCTTGGACCTGCTGGTTGTTTGTAACACATGCTGTGTAATTCCTTTAAAATTGTAAGTGTAATTTTAATATTTTATTAAAACCTTGGTGAAATACTACACTATGTGGATTTTCCTTTGTACTTTAACTTCCTCCATGGAGTTTATCTTGACTTAGGGGATCGTGGAACCTTTGCATGCAAGATCGTGGTGTATGTGGCTGCTATACAGCAAGGCGTCTGATGGTGTCCTTGTGGGTTCAAAACAGCTGGTAAGGCACTCAAAGAAAGAGGAACTATTGATGTTTAGTAAATCAGAGCACCTTTTTGCACCTTATATATTTATTTTTTTTATAATTTTTTTTGCACAGTTTGCACATTTTATATGGACTTTATTTGCACAGATATGTCAGTTTAGGATGGGTTCATTATATGTTTAATGCACTTTTATTGTGTCTCTTATGTGATTTATTAACTTATATTTAGCACAGGAATAGCGCACTTTTATTATTGTTTGGTTGGCACTTGTTACACATTCTACTCAGATTGGTAAATTTAGATGCTGTTGGATCTAATCGAGTTTTTATTGTATTTGTTTTACTTAGCTTTGTGTCACTAAGGTTTACAGTTTTTTTGCAAGCGCACAAATATTATCTTGGGTTTAGTATCATAGAATACATGTTGGTGCAAATGTCTGGTGTCTAGTAATCCACACAATTTCTTAATTTTACTTGTCAATAATTTTTCATCATGCTAGCCTATTAAAAGGTTGTGTTTATTGTAGTTTCTTACGCAAATTCCCTTAGGAATGTTTTGTTTTCTGCAGGGGGGCCCTGAATGTTAGCCTATTTATCCATGCACACATAGGCATTTAGAGGAGTTTAGAGACAGGGGCGTTTAGAGGTTAAAAAAAACCCACAGCAGTTTTGGCAGAAAAAATGGTTGACACACCTAAATGCGTATAAACGCATCTAAGCGCCCAAGCACTTGATGCGTCTAAGTGCGCTATTTGAGCTTACAAGTGTTTTTCTGCCGCTAGAAGGAGAGGAGTCTAGGAGAGTTCGCAAAACGTCCATGGAGGAATGGGCCAACATACCAGCCACAGTGTGTGACAACCTTGTGAAGACTTACAGAAAATGTGTGACCTCTGTCATTGCCAACAAAGGATATATAACAAAGTATTGAGATGAACTTTTGATATTGACAAAATACTTATTTTCCACCATAATTTGCAAATAAATTCTTTCAAAAATCAGACAATGTGATTGTCTGGATTTGTTTCCACATTTTGTCTCTCATAGTTGAGGTATACCTATGATGACAATTACAGGCCTCTCTCATCTTTTTAAGTGGGAGAACTTGCACAATTGGTGGCTGACTAAATACTTTTTTGCCCCACTGTGTATATATATTTTTTTTTTATAAACTTCAAACAATCACTGCTGGCCAGTTCTGCTGACCGCTGAAATGAGGACACTTCAAAAACAGAAGCTTGTGCAATCTGTCTTATCAAACAAAATGAACCTTTCCAGTCTTAGATCCACTAGAATTTGGATCAAGTTCATTTTCTCACTAGTAAATACATGCAGCTCTGTAGCAACACAAAATACGTTGTTTTGAAAAAGAGAAAATGAAAAAATATCACTCCTTTGGAAGTACAGACTTTTTTCATTACAAATAGGAAGTTACATGTAATTTAGAAATTGCTACAAATTGCTAGAGATTGCAACGTTTTATACATGTTATTGGTGACTTATTTAAAGTGATTGTAAACCCTAACATACTCTACATTGTAAAAAGTATTGGGACACCTGCCTTTTCACAGACATGAACTTGAATGTCATCCCAGTCTTAGTCCGTAGGGTTCAATATTAAGTTGGCCCACCCTTTCCAGCTGCAGCTTCAACTCTTTTGGGAAGGCTGTCCACAAGGTTTAGGAGTGTGTCTATGGGAATGTTTGACCGTTCTTCCAGAAGTGTATTTGTGAGGTCAGGCACTGATGTGGACGAGAAGGCCTGGCTCGCAGTCTCCGCTCTAATTCATCCCAAAGGTATTCTATTTGGTTGAGGTCAGGACTCTATGCAGGCCAGTCAAGTTCCTCCACCCCAAACCTGCTCATTCATGTCTTTATGGACCTTGTTTTGTGCATTTATCCAAATCATTTGGTGGAGGGGGGATTATGGTGTGGGGTTGTTTTTCAGGGGGTTGGGCCTGGCCCCTTAGTTCCAGTGAAAGGTACCCTTAAAGTGTCAGCATACCAAGACATTTTGCACAATTTCATTCTCCCAACCTTGTGGGAACAGTTTGGGGATGGCCCCTTCCTGTTCCAACATGACTGTGCACCAGTGCACAAAGCAAGGTCCATAAAGTCATGGGTGAGTGAGTTTGGGGTGGAGGAACTTGACTGGCCTGGACAGAGTCCTGACCTCAACCTGATAGAACACCTTTGGGATGAATTAGAGTGGAGACTGCCAGGAAGGCCTTCTCATCCAACATCAGTGCCTGACCTCACAAATGTGCTTCTGGAAAAATGGTCAAACATTCCCATAGACACACTCCTTGTGGACAGCCTTCCCAGAAGAGTTGAAGCTGTTATAGCTGCAAAGGTTGGGCCAACTCAATATTGAACCCTACAGACTACGACTGGGATGCCATTAAATTTGCGAGTATAAAGGCAGGTGTCCCATTACTTTTGGAAAAAATGCTCGTCTGTATGCTGTTCCAATGAGATTAGCAGAAGGAGCCCAAAGGGTGGCGCACTGGCTATTGAACTTCCTTTTTCTAGTCCCATCGTACGTGTTGTACGTCACCGCGTTCTTGACGGTCAGAATTTGGTGTGACCGTGTGTATGCAAGACAGCTTGAGGGGAATTCCGTCAGAAAAACCTTCAGAGTTTATTCCGACGACAAAACCGGTCGTGTGTACAGGGCATAACTGTTTATTTGCAGTCTTCTCTTCTTTACATCAGTTCAAAGTCCAGAATTTAAAAAAAGCTTGTCTGAGCCATCAGAAAAAGGGAGCAGAGAGCTGAAGACATCCCCCTTCACACAGCACATAGGAACAGAGCTGAGGTAGTCAATCACATGCTAGAGCTCCCTCCCCTGACACCTTTTTTCTTTTGGTGACAGGAAAAGTGAGTCATGCAGGTAGCAAAGGAATGAGGCATCAGACAGAAATGACACACTGCTCTGAATTGAGACAAGTACACACTGTAGAGGGATATGCTTTTTTTTGTTGTTCATATTTTATGTCTGAGTTTTACAACAACTTTGGGGATATGCTTATTTTCATTTGAAAACAAAATCTATTATTATCAAAACATGCAACCTGTAGAATTTTTAAGGGCTCTTTCACATGGACGTGTCCGTGTACGGAGCCCGCTCTGCTCAGCGGGGGATGGCTCCGTGGATCCCTGCTGAGCAGGCAGATGACAGGTCCGTCACTGCACACTGCACAGCGACGGACCTGTCAGAGCGCCGCTCTCCCCTATGGGGGATCGGATGATGACGGACCGTAGAGTCCATCGTCACCCGATCCGCAGACAGATGGAAAAGTAGGTTTTTCCTCCGTTACACTTTTTCGGTTCGGAGCGGGTCGGATGTCAGCAGAATTGTCACCACCGACATCCGACGCTCTATAGATGTCTATGGAGGGTCCGTTCTGGTCCGCCTAAAAAATTGACAGGTGGACCTGAACGGATCGTTCATGTGAAAGAGGCCTTACAGGGCCTATGTATGCTACAAGCACCACTAGTTAGCTCCTAACATAGAAGATATTATAATAAAAAGAAGAGAAATGTTTAAAAAACTGAATTAAAAAATATTCAATTCATTTTTTTATATACTGTCATCAGTCAGTATCCTTGATCCCCGCCATTCCAGTCATATGATGAATCTGTACTGCACTGGTGTCAGGCCGGCAGCAGCTGACGGGGTCCTGTCAGTTTCACTTTCCCATCTCCCTGTGTCTGCTCAGGAACTACACATCCCAGCATTCCCAGCTATCAGTGCAGACTCATTAGTGCCGCCCATCAGTGCCTCCTATCAGTGCCCCCTATCAGTGCAGCCTCATCAGTGCCTCCTATCAGTGCCCCCTATCAGTGCAGCCTCATCAGTGCCTCCTATCAGTGCAGCCTATCAGTTCCGTCTCATCAGTGCAGCCTCATCAGTGCCTCCTATCAGTGCCCCCTATCAGTGCAGCCTCATCAGTGCCTCCTATCAGTGCCCCCTATCAGTGCAGCCTTATCAGTGCCTCCTATCAGTGCAACCTATCAGTTGCGTCTCATCAGTGCAGCCTCATCAGTGCCGCCTATCAGTGCTGCCTGTCAGTGCAGCCTCATCAGTGCCACCTATAAGTGCCTATTAGTGCCCATCAGTGCCTCCTATCAGTGCTGCCTATCAGTGCAGCCTCATTAGTGCTGCCTTTCAGTGCCCATCAGTGCCTCCTATCAGTGCCCATTAGTGCCTCCTATTAGTGCCGCCTATCAGTGCAGCTTCATTGGGGCCTCCTATCAGTGCCTCCTATCAGTGCTGCCTATCAGTGCAGCCTCATCAGTGCCTCCTATCAGTGCCGCCTATTAGTGCCTCCTATCAATGCCCATCAGTGCCTCCTACCAGTGCAGCCTCTCAGTGCCGCCTCTCAGTGCCCATCAGTGCCTCCTATCAGTGCCGCCTATCAGTGCAGCCCATCAGTACCCCCTATCAGTGCCTCCTATCAGTGCAGCCTCTCAGTGCAGCCTCTCAGTGCCACCTCTCAGTGCCCATCAGTGCCTCCTATCAGTGCCCCCTATCAGTGCAGCCCATCAGTGGAGCCTCATCAGTACCCCCTATCAGTGCTTCCTATCAGTGCAGCCTCATCGGGTACCCCCTATCAGTGCCTACTATCAGTGGCCATCAGTACCGCCTATCAGTGCAGCCTCATTAGTGCCGCCTATTAGTGAAGCCTCATTAGTGCCCCCTTTTAGTGCAGCCTCATTAGTGCCCATCAGTGCCTCCTAGCAGTGCCGCCTATCAGTGCAGCCTCATCAGTGCGCATCAGTGTCGCCTATCAGTGCCGCCTCATCAGAGCCGCCTATTAGTGCTGCCTATCAGTGAAGCCTCATCAGTGGCCATCAGTGCCTCCTATCAGTGCCCATCAGTGGAGCCTATCAGTGCCTCCTATCGGTGGAGCCTCATCATTGCCCCCTATCAGTGCCTCCTATCAATGCAGCCTTATCAGTGCCTACTATCAGTGCCCATCAGTGACACCTATCAGTGCAGCCTCATCGGTGCCCATCAGTGCCTCTTATCAGTGCCGCCTATCAGTGCAGCCTCATCAGTGCCCATCAGTGCCGCCTATCAGTGCCCATCCGTGTCACCTATCAGTGCTGCCTCATCAGTGCCCCTATCAGTGCTGCCTCATCAGTGCCCCTATCAGTGCAGCCTCATCAGTACCCATCAGTGCCTCCTATCAGTGCCCATCAGTGCAGCCTATCAGTGCCTCCTATCAGTGCTGCCTATCAGTGCAGCCCCATCAGTGCCCCCTATCAGTGCAACCTCATCAGTACCCATCACTTTCTTGAGACAGGGGTACTTAGGAAATGTTTTCAGACTTGCAGTGATACTTCACCGTAAAAGGTTGAGAAACACTGCCCCAGACTGTCTGCTATCCAAAAAGAGGTTATATGGGGGGTATTTGTACTGTTCTGGCATTTTAGGGCCTCAAGAAATAAGATAGGCCATCGGTACATCAGGATTGATCAATTTTCAAATATACATATGTACTAGGGCTGACACAACTAATCAACATAATCAATTATAATCGATTATGAAAATAGTTGTTAACTATCTTTATAATTGATTAGTTCGTCAGCCGATTAGTTGGCCTGCATACAGAATGATTTATTTGTTTACATATCAGAAAATATAGTGCAGCACACATACAGCTCAGTACACTGTCCATGCGTGTCAGGAAATGCCTGGGAGCTTGTGAATGTGTGAGGAGCAATGCATAATGGAACATATAGTCCTAGAAAATAAAGTGATTCTAAAAGCAGGAGTTTGTTTTTTTTACCTTAACCACTTCAATAGGCACTTTTCTCCCTTCCTGCCCAGGCCATTTTTCAGCTTTCAGTGCTGTTGCAATTTAAATGACAATTGCACGGTCATGCAGCACTGTACCCAAACAAATTTTTTATCATTTTGTTCCCACAAATAGTGCTTTCTTTTGGTGGTATTTGGTGATATTTGGTGGTATTTGATTGCTAAACAAAAACAGATTGAAAATTTGGGGGAAAAAAAAACTTTTTTCTTTGTTCTCCTTCACTGATGGGCACTGATAAGGTGGCACTGATGGGCACTGATGAGGTGGCACTGATGGGCACTGATATGCAGCACTGATGGGCACTGATATGCAGCACTGATGGGCATTGATAGGCGGCACTGATGGGCACTGATAGGCGAAACTCATGGGCACTGAAAGGCCGCACTAATGGGTACTTATAAGTGGCACTGATGGGCACTTATACACAGCACTGATGGGCACTGATAGGCGGCAATGATGGGCACTAATAGGTGACACTGATGGACACTGATGGAGGGCACTGATGGCCACTGATAGATGGCATTAATAGGCAGCACTAATGAGGAGGCACTGGCAGGCATTACTGATGGGCACTGATTGGCATCTATAATGAGCACTGATTGGCACCTCTAATGGGCACTAATTGGCATCCCTGGTAGTCATGGGTGGGCATACCTTGTGGTCATGGGTGGGCATCCCTGGTGGGCATGGGCAGGGCTGGACTGGAACAAAAATTTGGCCCTGGATCCAGACCGGCCCACTTTAAGTTTGCAAACACGCACAAAAACAGTATATAAACTATATGCAATTGTGCTAAAAAAAATCGCTAAAAAAGTAAAAACATTCCACTATTGGGCATAAGACAGAACATGTATCTGTCCTCCAAGTTATACAACATTTAGTTTTCTGTATGAAAATTTGTTAACTGAAAATAACTCCTCACTCACCTCTTTTATTATTTCACTTATTCTCCTCAGTATATTTCTCCTCCTTTTCACATCACTGCGTGAAGTGGTGGGGCTAACATCATGCATGAAAATTGCTAAAGCCTCATTGGCTGGAATTTCAGAAACCGGCACTGCTGCCCAGTCATTGGCTGCCTTTCAGCAATGCAGCTGCGCTGAGGCTGAGCCGAGTTGCGCACTATGAACTGAGGAGATGGGCAGTGCAGATGACAGGTCTCTCCCGGACAAGCCCGCCCCCCGGCCGGCCGGCCGTCCAACCCCGATGGCCACCTAAGCCCCCCCCATTGACCATTAGCCGTTCTACTTTATTTCTCTTATAAGCAGTACAGTAGTGCTCAAATTAATTACTTTGACAGGCTGTCACTGAGACAGGGGCATACCTAGAGCATTTGGCACCTGGGGCAGATCCTATATCTGGTACCCCACCTCCCACCCGAAAATGAGGTGGTGCAGGTTTTTAGATATACAATCAGATGGTGAGGAGGCAATATAATGCTTCCTTGCCACCTGTTAAACACCCTCTGAAAAGTGATCCACTGATCTACAGCAATGCCCCTCACAGATCCTAGGCTCACAGGCGCCTGGGTGCAGAAATAATATCTGGTGCCCCCACAAATGTTTCTATGGCAACGACTGCAGCCTCACCAGTGCCCATCAATGCAGCCTCACCAGTGCCCATCAATGCAGCCTCACCAATGCCCATCAGCACAGCCACACCAGTGCCCTTAAGCACCACCGGTGAGGCTGCACTGATGGGCACTGATAGGCTGCATTAATGGGCACTGATAAGGCTTCACTGATGGGCATTGATAAGGCTGCACTGATGGGCACTGCTGAGGCTGTACTGATGGGCACTGATGGGCACTGACGTGGTGACACTGATAAACTGCACTGATGGGGCTGCACTGATTGGCACCAATAGGCTGCACTGATGGAAAATGATAGGCTGCGCTGATGAGGTTGCACTGACGGCTACTGAGGAGGCAGCACTGATGGCCACTGATGAGGCAGAACTTATGTGCACTGATAATCTACACTGATGTGCACTGATGAGGCAGCACTGATAAGAGAGCACTGATATGCTGCACTGCTGGGGCTGCACTGATGGGCATTGATGAGGCTGCACTGATGCGCACTGATGAGGCTGCACTGATGGGCACTGATAAGGCTGCACTGATGGGCACCGATGAGGCTGCACTGATGGGCACTGATAGGCTGCACTAATGGGCACTAGTGTGGTTGCATTGATGGGTACTTATATTCTTTATGTTAATATTGTTAAACTTGTTGTTATTAATATTTATGAATGTAACTTAATTCTGCATAAAACATTTAACAGTGTCATCTCATGAGATCTCAGCAAAAGGGTACGAGCAGGGCACAAGAGGCTGCCTGTAACACTCCCCAGTCATTAAATCAGGTTAAGCTGTCCCTCAGGGATCTCCAATATCTCCTGAGGCAGCTGGAGTTGGTGGGTGGAGCTCAAGTGTGGCTGACTCCTCCCAAAGACTCTTTCACTCTGGCTGATCCCACAGCTGAAGAAGGAGAAAGAGGCAAGGGACACAGCAGCCCCAGGTGTCTTCATCTCCAGGCATGCTGTAAGTGACTGAGCACATTGTCACTACATAGAGTCCTAACCTGCCCTATACCACCCCAACCTGCCCTATACCACCTCAACCTGCCACTATACCACCCCAACCTACCACTATACCACCCTAACCTGTCCTATACCACCCTAACCTGCCACTATACCACCCCAACCTGCCCTATACCACCCCAACCTGCCACTATACCACCTAAATCTGCCACAATATTACCCTAACCTACCCTATACCACCCCACTATACCACCCCAACCTGCCACTATGCCACCCCATGCTACGCTAGCTGCCACTATACCACCCTAACCTGCAACTAGACCATCCTATACTACCCTAGCCTGTCCCTATACCACCCTAACCTGCCCTATACTACCCCAACCTGCCACTATACCACCCCAACCTGCCATTACTATACCACCCCAACCTGCCCTATACCACCCTAGCCTGCCACTATACCACCCAAGCCTGTCACTATACCACCCTATATTATCATTTACAAGGGCTGGTTTGGGGTGTCCCATGACCGTGCGCTGCCTTTCCGGGGTGCTGAGCAGGCTAGACAGGAGGGGGGAGTGACATTATAATTGAAAAACTTACCTAGCCAGGGTCTTAGAAAGCCATAGAACAGTTCATCTTTTGGGGCAATGAGAGCTGGAAAATAGGAATGGCATACCAATAAATTTAATAAGTCATTCAAATTTGTATAGCTTCTGCTCAGCAATAAGGCATTACTGCAGAAGTAGTAGATGCTCATTGATTATTTATTAAATGTACTAAGTACATCATTCATGAACGATAACAAGTCAGTTTGCTGCAATTGGAAGGGCCTAAACAGTGGAGTGTGCAAATATTCAGTGCATGTTAGAGAATACGTGCTATGGGAGGTAGGAAGAGCACAAGAGGCAGATGTATCATATGTATTATTACAGAGGATCAATGAAATGTATGGAAGGAGTTATAAAAAGTGTTGGGAGGTCTAGCGAAGTAGATGTATATGCCTATGACAGGGGAGTCTATCATGAATAATATTGTAACACAGTCCTGTCTGAAAATCTGCAAAACAGTGTTCTATTTCTCTTTTGTTTCTTGAAATAAAAATTTGGATCTCTGAGTCTGATGATAAGTACCAGATTCAACCTCTAATGGCGCGTACACACGATCGTGATTTTGGTCGGAAAAAGATATGATGGCTTTTCTGACGGGATTCCGCTCAAGCTTGCCTTGCATACACACGGTCACATAAAAGTTCACTGAACTTTCGACCGTCAGGAACGCGGTGGCGTACAACACTACGACAAGCCGAGAAAATTAAGTTCAATGCTTGTGAGCATGCGTCAAATTGTTTCCGAGCATGCATAAGAATTTTGCACGTCGGAATTGAATACAGACGATCACATTTTCGGATAGGAACTTTTTCCGACCAAAAAATTGAGAACCTACTCTCGATCTTTTGCTGGCTGGAATTCGGCCAGCAAAAGTCCAATGGAGCATACACACGATCGCATTTTCCGACCAAAAGCTCACATCTGACTTTTGCTGGCCGAATTTCCGATTGTGTGTATGCAGCATTATAGTATATAAATCTTTCCTGACGTTTTCAGAGTGGATTAGATATTTTGTTCCCCAACCATATAGCTGGTTAAATTGTCTTTTTTTAAGCTTTACATAATAATTAAATTACACACCCCCTTTTTTTGAGGTTTTTATCTGATTAATCAAAACAATATGCAGCCAACGAATAAATCATGAAAATAATCATTAGTTGCAGCCCGAATATATTCCATAGTTGTAGACGCTATAACTTTCACACAAACCAATTACATTTAAGCCCCGAACCATTTGGCTGGCCAAAGACCAGAGCACATTTTGCGATACACCACTGCGTCGCTTTAACTTACAATTGCGCGGTCGTGCCATGTGGCTCCCAAACAAAATTGATGTTTTTTCTTTACCACAAATAGAGCTTTCTTTTGGTGGTATTTGATCACCTCTGCGGTTTTTATTTTTTACGCTATAAACAAAAATAGAGTGACAATTTTGAAAAAAACGCATTTTTTTTAAAACTTTTAGCTATAATAAATATCCCCAAAAATCGCAATAAGCGTTTATTGACTGGTTTGCGCAAAAGTTATAGCATCTACAAAATAGGGGTTATTTTATTGGCATTTTTATTTATAATTTTTTTTTACTAGTAATGGCAGCGATCTGTGATTTTTATCGTGACTGCGACATTATGGCGGACACTTTGAACCATTGTGGGACCATTGTCATTTTTACAGTGATCAGTGCTATAAAATTGCACTGATTACTGTAAAAATGACACTGGCAGTGAAGGGGTTAACCACTAGCTGGCTGGCGAGGGCTTAAATGTGTCCTAGGGAGTGTTTCTAACTGTGGGGGGGGGGTGCTGTGTGTGACACATCCCTGATCTCTGCTCCCGATCACAGGGAGCTATGATCAGTGACAGTGTCACTAGGCAGAACGGGGAGATGCTTGTTTACATTAGCATCTCCCCATTCTTCAGCTCTGTGAGATGATCGCGGGTATCCGTGATCCTACTCACGGAGCTCGCTGCAGGGTCGCACTGGCGCGCCGCCGGCGGCGTGCACGCGACCACACAATGGCAAATTCAAAGGGACATTTCTGTACTCCCATTTGCCCAGCCGTGCCATTCTGCCGACGTAAATGTACATGCAGCGGTCGGCAAGTGGTTAATAAACACTTATTGGGATTTTTTTTAACAAAGACATGTAGCAGAATACAATTTGGCCTAAATTTATGAAGAAATTAGATTTTATTGGAAGTAGTAAAATATGGGGGGGGGGTTTTCAAATTTTTTGGTCTTTTTTTTCATACATATTATTAGAAAATTAGAAAATGGTACACTACTGTTTTTTAATTGTACAGTTTACTCGTACATAAACTTTATATCTTATAACTTAAATATCTTCTGTTCTGACAAGCTCTTGAAACTTTTTAACCACTTTAGCCCAGGAAGGTTTTACCCACTTCCTGACCAGGCCATTTTTTGCGATACAGCACTGTGTCGCTTTAACTGACAATTGCGCGGTCGTGCGACGCTGTACCCAAACAAAATTGATGGCCACAAATAGAGCTTTCTTTTGGTGGTATTTGATCACTTCTGCAGTTTTTTTTTTTTTGCACTATAAACAAACAAAGAGCGAAAATTTTGAAAAACTATAAAACATTTCCAATCGCAAAATGTAAAAAAAACTCATTTATTCATCAGTTTAGGCCGATATGTATTCTGCTACATATTTTTTGGTAAAAAAAAAAAGCGTGTATTGATTAGTTTGTGCAAAAGTTATCGCATCTACAAAATAGGGAATAGATTTATAGCATTTTTATTATTTATTTATTTTATTAAGTAATGGCAGCAATCAGTGATTTTTAGCGGGGCTGCGACATTGCGGCTGACAAATCGGACACCTAACTGACATTTTTGACACTTTTTGGGGAACCAGTGACATTATTAGAAGTAATCAGTGCTAAAAATATGCACCGTTATTGTACTAATGACACTGGCAGGGAAGGGGTTAACATCAAGGGGCTAAATGTGTTCCCTGTTTGTGTTTTCTAACTGTATGAGGAACTGTGTGACTGGGGAAACACACAGATCCGTTTTCCTGCTTAGCAGAAAGACAGGATCTGTGTGATCTCCCATGTCAAAAGGGAGATCTGCCTTGTTTACACAGGCAGATCCCAGTTCTGTCACTGCAGGGAATGATTGCAGGCGGCTGGCGGACATCGAGTCTGTCGGACCCAATGATTGGCTCCCCAATGGTAGTGTGCACGTGCCCACAAAAGCGAGTTCCAGAGCCGACGTACAGCTACGGCAATTTGCGGGAACGAGCCAACCTGCTGCAGTATAATGACAGCAGCTGGTCGTCAAGAGGTTAATCAAGACATTTCTATAAAACTTCTATATAATAACAATTTTTAAAGCTGACAAAAGTATATTTATTAGAATGAATAATTTTTAAAGCGGAGTTACGCCGTTTTTTTTTTTTTTCTTAAAGTCAGCAGCTACAAATACTGCAGCTGCTGACTTTTAAAATATGGACACTTACCTGTCCATGGTGCCAGTGATGTCGGCACCCGAAGCTGAGCTGTCCCTCGGCTGTCGGGTGCTGCCGCCGCCGTCCTCGGTAAAGGAATCAGAAAGTAAAACCTTACGGTTCCCTACTGCGCATGCGCAAATCGCGCTGCGCTATCCCACTGGTCCCTGCAGTTTACTGGGACCCGTGTGTCTCCCAGAATACAGCGGGGAGTGGCATAGATACCCACGGGTGGCACGGGTATCTATGCCTGGAAGTGGGAGCAAGATACCTGTGTTAG
This sequence comes from Aquarana catesbeiana, assembly GCF_042186555.1. NCBI lineage: Eukaryota > Metazoa > Chordata > Amphibia > Anura > Ranidae > Aquarana > Aquarana catesbeiana. The sequence continues at coordinate 424,176,183 of NC_133325.1, forward strand.
ACAGGTATTTGCTCCCCCCTGAAAGGTGCCAAATGTGACACCGGAGGGGGGGAGGAACCCGGAAAAGCAGAAGTTCCATTTTTGGGTGGAACTCCGCTTGAAGTGTAAAAACAGAAAAGTGACTACATTCTGTAATATTTATTTGACTGTAATTTGAATATAATACCGTTACTCTGTATTTAAATTAGAGCAGGTTATTCCTTAATCTCTGTTTAGTTAAAATATAACTAAAGGCATTTTTTTTTCCATTTGGGGTAGCATAAGGAAGGGTTTTAACTCTTGTCAGTTTTTTTTTGCTATTTACCTTCACTTCCTGTCCCATAGCCAAAACAGAATGTGATAGGGAATCCCTGGTTGTCACAGGGCCACTATAACTTGGGTCCCCATTTGAAGGTTTCCCCTCTATTTCTGATTTAGAGACAACCCAAAATTCGGGATTTTCTTTTACTGATAACAGTAAACAGGAGAAAAAGAGAAGGTGATCCTCCCTAAGGGGGGGGGGGGACAAACAGCTTTTTAAAACCTGGCAGGTGTTTTCATCCCTCTTCATTCTATCCAAAATTTAAAAGAAACATTTTGCCTTTACTTATACTTATTAAATGTTTTTTTTATTTTATTGGAAAAATTATAAATATTGCAGGAGAGAAGAATCGATGTACAATAAATATCAGATAAATTGGCTAAAGTACTGTCAGCATCATGAAAACTATTATTGAAGAATATGTAGCTGGTTCCATTTTACTAATCACTATGAAGCAGTGTGTCAATGACTCTGTAGGGGACCTGGCAGGAAAGAGTTACACATATGAAAGTTTACACCCAGGGGAACTTCCCAGATAGGCGTGTTAGTATTGCGTGCTACAGTGATCTCAGGTGCAGAGAGGTTACCTAGTAAGTCAGGAAATCCATTGTAGATGTGAAAAAACCTGGTCTTAAGGAAGACGATTGTAATGTAGCCATGCGTATCTTGCAGGAATGGACCCTTTTGGTCATGTTGGGGATTCTGGATTGTGTAGCAGGTATGTGACTTTATTTGGGTACAAAGGTTTTAGGGAGACCTTAGGATACAACGTAGGGAGGTCAGCCCCGGCATGGACTACGTGGCTTTACAAGCACATTATCTGACAAAGAGGAGGAAAAAAAAAAGGACACAAAAAGAGTATTAGATGTAGTTGTGCAAATATGTAATGATGGTGAAATTTGGAAGGTGGGAGAGTGAAACTAGAATAGAGTGTATAGGTAGAAGACGCAAAGTATCCAGTTCCAAAGGGGAACATTGACAGCAGGATTAGGTGAACAAAAATGTAGTCATGAGAAACCGTTACCATAGCAGTGACAGTGACATTTAAGTAAACATAATAGACTAAAACATAATAACTTGACCGTCCCTCCTAGATTGTAACCTCTAACGAGCAGGGCTCTCTGATTCTTCCTGTATTGAATTGTATTGTAATTGTACTGTCTGCCCCATGTTGTAAAGCGCTGCGTAACCTGTCAGTGCTATATAAATCCTGTATAATAATAATAATAATAATAGATTTAAACAGTGCAATAAGATTCCGTATAAAACTGCGTACACACAAGTGTCAAGGGCTTGGCTAATCTTCCTGATACGTCAGAGTTGCCAATCCCATTCTTTTTTTGGAAAGCAGTCCAAAAATACTAACACATCAAATATTTACATGCACGTCCCATCAAACTATGTATGAATTTAATTTCATGACATGTAATATTTTAAAATATATGTTAACGTGCAGCCACTTGAGTACTGCACAACACAAGCAAATACTAAACACTCATTTTTTTTTCCTTGTCAAAAGAATTTGTTGTACATACAATAGGGTATTTGACAGTAAATTGAGTACATATTATACAACAAAGGGAATGAAGCTCAGAGGTGTGTATTCAAACATTGTAAATTATATATTGATCTATAATTTCTATGATACTAATAAATGGTATGGGTTATAAGAAGAGTTATATCCTGTTACAAGTAATGGGGCGTACATACGGTCGGACTTTTCGTGCGGACTGGTCCGATGGACGCCGACGGACCAAATACGGCAGACAATCCGATCGTGTGTGGGCTTCACCGGACCTTCAGCGGACTTTTCCAGTTGCAAATCTGACAGACTTTAGATTTGGAACATGCTTCAAATCTTTATGTCGTAGCTCCGCTGGACCCAGAAATCCACTCGTCTGTATGCTAGTCCGACGGACAAAAACCGACGCTAGGGCAGCTATTGGCTACTGACTATCAACTTCCTTATTTTAGTCCGGTCATACGTCATCACATATGAATTCGTCGGACTTTGGTGTGATCGTGTGTAGGCAAGTCCGTTTGTTCAGAAAGTCCGTCGGAAGTCCGTGGGATAGAACGTCGGACCAGTCCAGTTGAAAAGTCCGCTCATGTGTACGCGGCATAACACTGTAGCTGCTGATAAGGGCACTTACCTGTCCAGCGAGCCTGCGATGTCGGCCCCCCGAGGCCGATCCGTCCATTGGATCAGGTGGCGGCACCGCCATCCTAAAGAAGGGAAACAGGCAGTGGAGCCTTGCGCCTTCACTACCTGTTTCTGATGGCGCATGCGTGAGTCACGCGGCGCTTTGTGAATGGCCCTGTTGTTTTCTGGGATACACACATGTCCCAGAAGACAACTTGGCAGCTCGCCGAAGAGGAGGAAGTGAAGGAATAGGAAGAGGCAGATTAGGAAGACTGCCTAGCAACAGTCATTTCTGGTAAGTAAAATTTTTTTTTTTTTTCAAATTTTTTTTTTTTTTTTTTTTGTAGAATGTTAATGTAATTGTTAATTTTAGGGTGGACCTCCGCTTTAGGTTTGAATATCCATATAGAGGGAAAACTCTATCTGATGCCAGGTTTACAAACCATGCATAAAGCTGAATAGTCAGTACCAGTGCTCTATCCCTTGTTCTTGTTGGAGTTCCTTTAGGGCTCATCCAGACCTATGCGTTCTTGCTCAGTCCATTAATGTGTTACCACGCATTGTGTTGTGCATGTTGAATGAGATTATAATGCAAAAGAACAAACCAAAAAAACAGACATGCATTATTTGTTCTAATGCAGAGCACAACATTTCATGGTAATGCATTACTGTGCATTGTGGTGCACATAAGACACATCTGCATTGGAGTTACAGTGGTTATGGAAAAAAAATCACCCCCTTTAAAATAATCACATTTGGTGTTTTGCAGCCTGAAATAAAGACAGACACATTGTTTTATCCAGCTGTGTTTACTACTGTAACTTATAACATTCAAGTGAAAGATGTAACACCATTATGTCAGAAAAATTTAAATAAAAAACAGAATCACTGAGTTGTAAAAAGGATCACCCCCCTTGTGTCAGTATTTTGTTGGACCACACTTGGCTTTAATTACAGCCTTTAGTCTGTTGGGATATGTCTCTACTAATTTTGCACATCTAGACTTTTTCAATAGTTGCTCACTCTTCTTTGCAGAACTGCTCAAGTTCAGTTAAATTTGATAGTGACCATTTGTGGACTGCAGTCTTCAATTCATTCCACAGATTTTCTGGGCTCTGACTAAAGCCTCGTACACAGGCTTAAATTTTCGGACGACCGAACATCCGTTTTTTGTGGCATTCTAGTCTCACGTTGAAAGTAAAGAGGTTACTCACAATACGAAAATTTTCATACGACAGAATACAACGTCCGAAGCGACGTAATGTGTTAAATAGTTTTGTATGTATTCTTTCGTTTCTGAGCATGCGTAGTCTTGCTCTTACGATTTTTTTTGTACGAAAACTGTACTGATGAAACAAAAATCAGACGTTGAGTTTACATCCGACAAAAATTTTATAGTCTGCACATCCAGCTTTTGTCTGACGAAAAAGCGAAATTGGCTGTCGAAAGCACCGTACTAATGATCAAAAAATCGTCAGACAACTCGTCGTACAAATTTTCCATCCGATTTTCCTATCGTGTGTACGGGCCTTAAGCCATCAAAATGGCAGAAATCCAAAACAGCTCACCATCCAAATAACACCATTCCTACAGTAAAGCATGAAGTAGGTAATATTCTGTTATGGGGGTGTTTCTCTGCAGCAGGGACTGGAGCACTTGTCAGGATAGAAGAAAAATGGATGGGGTAAAATACCATCAAATTCTTGAGGAAAATCTGCTGCCCTCTGACAGAAAGTTGTTAGTTTGAAGAAGGTTTACCTTCCAACATGACAATGACCCAAAGCACACAGCAAAAATGACCACACAGTGGTTGAAGGAGAAAAAGGTGAATGACTTAAACCCCACTGAAAATCTGTGGAATGACTTGAAGACTGCAGTCCACAAATGGTCACCAAATGTAACTGAACTTAAGCAGTTCTGCAAAGAAGAGTGGGCAAATATTGCACAAATGTCTACATGTGCAAAGTTAGTAGAGACATATCCCAACAGACTAAATGCTGTAATTAAAACAAAAGGTGGTTCAACAAAACACTGACACAAGGGGGTGATCCTTTTTCCAACTCAGTGATTCTGTTTTTGAATTGTTTTTGATCATGTACAATGGCCAGCAACTCTGATATCAGTGTAGCCAGTCAGTGTTCCTAACCACCACTGCACCAATCACAGTGTCCTTAATCACCGCCACTCTAGTAGCAGTGTTCCCGATCACTGTCACACCAGTTCCAGTGTCCCTGATCACTGTCACACCAGTCCCAGTGTCCCTGATCACTGTCACACCAGTCCCAGTGTCCCTGATCACTGCCACACCAGTCCCAGTTTCGCTGATCAATGCAACACAAGTCCCAGTGTCCCTGATCACCACCACATCAGTCTTAGTATCACTATAAGGACTCATTCACATGTGCAGTGCTCTTTGAAGAGTGATTCAAACACAGATGGCATTTTTACAGGCAATGAGGAGGCTTTGTATTGCCTCTTCACCACCTGCTTTATCCCCTTGGACCCCACACAAGTGCCCCTATACACTTGAATGGATGCAATTGGAGGGCGTACAGGGGGTATAATTCTTGGCAAAGCACTGTAGCCACAGCATGTGTACACTCCCAACCCCAGCTTTTGCAGCCAAAGGGGGTAACAGTTGAAGGGTAGTCAAACCGCGGCTTAACCGCAAGGTTTTATGCCCCCCCATCTGTTTATTGACCACGTTTCTTCCTGCTGCGTGTTCCTACTCTTTGCCTGTTTAGTGACCATGTCTCTCCCTACCGCCTCAACTGACCCATCTGCATGTCCGACTGACTGTTTTCCTGCGAGACACCAGTCCCAGCCATCCCCTACAGACAACTGCACTCCTGCAACCACAGGAACTCTTGTTCTCTTTTTCTTCTGTAATTCCTGACCAGTGAACATGGCAATCATGGGGACAGCCATGCATCACTAGGCCTGGCTCACTTGGCTTATAGGAATGGGGACTGCTATAGGTATTGCTACACAAAGCTATATTCCCTGACCACTCGTATAGAGGTGACTATTCGAGTACATTGGTTTATTTGTGTGATACACAAGAAACAATGTCTGGCACATAATCAATCCAAACATTAAAAAGTTTCCCTGGTATCGCCATATTTGGAAGGAGTAGCAGAATGTGTTTTGGGGTGTAATTCTAAGTATGCCCATGTTGTGTTTGAAAAATATCTTATTGAATTCTAAGTTGGCTGTGTGTTACAAATACCATTAATTGACTGCTTTGTGTAAAAAAAAAAAAAAAAAAAGATATACATTTTAACTTTCATTATGCATTTTCTAAAGCTCATGTGCCTAGGCTGTGTGTGAGAAATAACTTCTTTAAATAACAACTTTGTGAAAAAAACACATTTTAATTTCTTAGTTTTCAAAAACATTGTGACAAAAAATTACAACTACAAAAAATTCACCATGCCTCTTACTGTTCTGTCATTTTGGGCCTCAAGTAAAGAAACAAGCAGCCATTATAACAGAATGGATCAATTTTCAAATTGACAGTACCGTAGATGCCTTATATCTAGTAACTCTCACACAGACTAAATAAACACCCATTTGTTTGTGTGTTTTACCAAAGAAATGCAGCGAAATACATGTTGGCCCAAATTTATGAAGAAATATTTATTGCAAAGTTTTATAACAGAAACTAAGAGAAATTGTTTTTGTTTTGTTTTCTTTATGTCTTTTTATGTTCATATAGCAAAAAAAACAAAAAGAAAAAACAGTGGTGATTAAATACCACCAAAAGAATGCTTCATTGATATAAAATGCATGTCGGTACAGTGTTGCACGACTGGGTAATTGTCATTAAAAGTGTGACAGCGATGAAATCTGAAATCTAAAAAATGGGATTTTTAGGGCACACAAACACAATATTTTACCACATTTTTGGTCAAATATAAAAGAAGAGATTATGCTGAGTAAATAGGTACCAAAATGTCATGCTTAAAATTTAGTAAAAAGCCCCTTCAGGCCATCAATTTAGAGTTAACCTGAATAATGGCTTTATAATTATTGCACTCACTCCCGCATATGTGGCCATATGTAATTCAATTGACTTTTTTGTTTACATTCATATGTATGTGGTGTAACTTTTAACCACTTCCTACCCGGCCTATAACAGAATGACGGCCAGGAAGTGGTTCTGTTATCCTGACTGGGCGTCATATGACATCCAGCAGGACAACATGCCCGCGCACGCCCGCGGGGGCGCTCAGCGCGCGTGTCGGTTTGACACGCCACATCTCCGATTGTGATAAGAAGCCTCTGGCTTCTTACCACGTGATCAGTTGTGACCAATCACAGCTGATCATCACAAGAACCAGGAAGTGCCGTTAAATGGCATTCCTCGGTTCGCACTGACAGGGAGAGCCGATCGACGACTCTCCCTGTCAGAGGGGGGGTCTGTGCTGATAAGCAGCACATTGATTATCAGCACAGCCCCCATCAGATGTACCCATAAGCTGCTAATCGGTGCCCAGTCAGTGCCCCATCATAACCCCCTGCCAGTGCCCAATAAAGTGCCAATCAGTGCCCACCATAGTGCCAATCAGTGTCCATCACAGTGCCAATCAGCGTCCAGCATTAACACCTGTCAGTACCTGCCCAATCAGTGCTGCCCATCAGTGCCATCTATTTGTCCATCAATGCCACCTATCAGTGCCAATCAGTGCCGCCTATCAGTGCCAATCAGTACCGCCGGTCAGTGCCCATCAATGCCGCCAGTCAGTGCCCATCAGTGCCGCCTGTCAGTGCCCATCAATGCCGCCTGTCCGTGCCCATCAGTGCCGCCTGTCAGTGCCCATCAATGTCACCTGTTAGTGCCCATTAGTGCTGCATATTAGTGCCACCTATCGGTGCCCATCAGTGCTGCATATCAGTGCCGCCTATCAGTGCCCATCAATTCTACATATCATCGCCTCCTCTTCAGTGCCACCTTATCAGTGCCAACTCATCAGTGCCCATTGTTGCCGCCTCATCAGCACTCATCAGTGTCGACTCATCAGTGCCCGTCAGTGAAGGAGAAAACAAAATTTTATAATAGAAACGAAGAAAAACTTTTTTTTTTTCAAAAATTACGGTCTTTTTTAGTTTGTTTAAAAAATAAAAACCCCAGAGGTGATCAAATACCACTAAAAGAAAGCTCTATTTGTGGGAAGAAAATGATAAAAATTCAGTTTGGGTACAGTGTTGTATGACCGAGCAATTGTCATTCAAAGTGCAACAGCGCTGAAAGCTCAAAATTGTCCTGGGCAGGAAGGGGCAAAAGTGCCTGGTATTCAAGTGGTTAAATGTCTACACTTTTTTCCATTTGAATTTATTTTTATCACATAAGAGAATAAAAGTTCCCTTAATGATAACATTTTGTTTAGACAGGATCTCTTTACTGAGACATCGAGGGTCTATTTGAACTATGATGTCTAATCTGCCCTCCACTGAAGCTAACTGAGTGCACATTGCGCTCCATTAGCTTCTTCCCTGGTCACAGAGACTGAGGAAAGTGACAGCTGAGCATAGGAGTGAAGTAGTGCACATTCAAGGGGAGAACAGCAAACAGATGTTCTCTGGTCTACCTAGCCAGCTGGGAAAGCAGAGTGACAAACATGGCAGGGTAGGTCCTCTTCTATTTATCAGATAATAAAAAGTGGCAACTCGCACTTTGGGAAGGACTTATGTAGAAGCATTTGAAAGGCAAGGAGCTGATCATTTCAGCACTGTTTTTTGCACTGGATGTTGGCTGTCACAGACACCTGGTGGTTCCAACGCCAGTGCCAGAGAGGCTTAGTTGAAGTGGCAGAGGCCATCCACCATTGGGACAAATAGCTGCTATTTCAGCACTGTCTTAAAACAATGCTGGGGACTAAAGTGATTAGGCAGCAATGTATCACTATCCAAACTAAAGGAGTTTTGATATGCTAATTATTAGGATATATGTAAAATACATGCTACATAAGACATATGGTATAATACTGGACTATAAAATGAAACTGGGCAAAGGTCAAAATATGTGGTATCCCAGATATTATTACTGATATATTCCATCACAGCCCACATTTTATGAATGGGCCTCAAAATGCATTTTTGAATAATACTGTAAAACAGAGGGCTCATAGAAATATCCAGTCTCTGTTATGAATTAAAGTGGTTATAAAGGCAGAATGTTTTTCTGCAAGCAGCCCCCTCAGCCATCCTTTACTCACCTGAGCCCAATCACAATCAAGCGATGTGCACAAGAGCAGAGGCTGTCCCGGCTCTCTCCCTCCTTATTGGCTCAGACACAGCAACGGAGCCATTGTCAATCACAGCCAGTAAGGAGGGAGTAGGGGGGGGGGGGCTAAGCCCAGGTCTGTGTGTCTTATGGACACGCAAAGCGAGGGCTCAGGAGCTACTTGCTATGGGGGCACTTGGCGAGGGTGGAAGAGCCAGGAGTGCCAGTGGGGGACCTGTGAAGAAGAGGATCGGGGCTGCTCTGTGCAAAACCATTGCACAGTGCAGGTAAGTACGACATGTTTGTGGGTGGGTGCAGCATGGTTTGGCAGCAATAACTCACACACAGTCCAAGTGCAATTAGTAGACCTTGTATTGTAGTAAAGGCAATAACAGTTCACAACAAACCCAGTGAGAGAAGGCCCAACCGGGAACACTCACAAATGACAACAGCATGGTATCAACCGAACTGACAGAGTCTTTCTGGAGGGGCAGAATGCGACCTGGCCTTCTCATACCCAAACAGGAAGATGTCCAAGGAGATTGTGAGCTCTAGGCTTCCCCTTCTTGTTTTGAACCTTTCCCTGCCACTTATACTTTCCCTGACAGACAGGTGATCTGTCCCTACACCACTTACACACGAATGCACACCAAACCTGGGAGCCAAGGCCCTAAAGACCCAGAATGGTTGCTAGTCACATGTGGCAGCCTCATCCAATTGGATAGCTATGTTCCTCTTGACTTCCTCTTCCACTGCTATGCCGCTGAAGTGGAGAAAGTAGACTGCACCTGCCTACATGTTTGTTATTTTTAAGAAATAAAACCTAAACCTTTTTACAATCACTTTAATATCTTAGTCATGTACTGTATATTTAAATTGTATCAAATCCCAAGAACAAACATTTAATATATTTCAATTTACCAGTACCAGGTTAAAAATAACAAACATGTTACTTACCTGCTCACCTGCTCTGTGTAATGGTTTTGCACAGAGCAGCTGAGATCATCCTCTCCTCAGGTTCCCTGCCTGCGCTTCTGGCCCCTCCCCCTTGCCAGGTGCCCCCACAGCAAGCAGCTTGCTATGGGGGCTCCTGAGTTGAGCCGCTGCTCTGTGTGCCCATTCAGACACAGAGCCATGGTTCCGCCCCTGTCTCCTCGTTGGCCCACTGACTTTGATTGACAGCAGTGGGAGCCAATGGTGCTGCGCTGCAGTCTTAGCCAATGAGGGGGGAGAGTCCCGGGCAGCCCAGACACTCCTGCAACATCAGAGATACAAAAAACACAGTCACTTCCAGTGCTAATAGGTCTTCCAAGGTGTGGATTAACAGATGTCAGATAAAATGGTGGTGTGAAAGGTATATATGGTATCCCAAAACTAGGTGGATGCTGCCTTCCTCAGATGGGGTAATCCGAAAGGAACTACAAGAAAAACAGAAATGGGAGGCGCGCACACCTAGTGCATTACCAAAGATAATTTAATAATAAGAATTTTTTGTATAAAAGTGGGTACTCACAAAATGCAACTGACAAAAGGCCATAAACACAGTGCATGGACATGCACATGCACAGAACATGGGGTACAGCTAATGCTTTTCGGCGGGGGCACCCCCTTCCTCAGAGCTAAGCTAGTCTCGTACACCATGGGCAAGCACTTTTATAGGGAATGATGGAATTGAAAATTGTGTGTCAAAAAGAGCCACACCCTCAAAGGGGCAGGAAAGAAAAAAAAGTTCATAAGAAATGATTAATAATAAAAAAAAATGTATATATATATATATATATATATATATACAGTCAGGTCCATAAATATTGGACCCGGAAGACCACGGAAAACAACTGTGGTGGATAACCGAAGAATTCTTTCCCTGGTGAAGAAAACACCCTTCACAACAGTTGGCCAGATCAAGAACACTCTCCAGGAGGTAGGTGTATGTGTGTCAAAGTCAACAATCAAGAGAAGACTTCAGAGTGAATACAAAGGATTCACCACAAGATGTAAACCATTGGTAAGCCTCAAAAACAGAAAGGCCAGATTTGAGTTTGCCAAACAACATCTAAAAAAGCCTTCACAGTTCTGGAACAACATCCTATGGACAGATGAGACCAAGATCAACTTGTACCAGAGTGATGGGAAAAGAAGAGTATGGAGAAGGAAAGGAACTGCTCATGATCCAAAGCATACCACCTCATCAGTGAAGCATGGCGGTGGTAGTGTCATGGCGTGGGCATGTATGGCTGCCAATGGAATGGGTTCTCTTGTATTTATTGATGATGTGACTGCTGACAAAAGCAGCAGGATGAATTCTGAAGTGTTTTGGGCAATATTATCTGCTCATATTCAGCAAAATGCTTCAGTACTCATTGGACACCACTGCACAGTGCAGATGGACAATGAACTGAAGCATACTGCAAAAGTAACCAAAGAGTTTTTTAAGGTAAGAAGTGGAATGTTATGCAATGGTCAAGTCAATCACCTGGCCTGAATCCGATTGAGCATTCATTTCACTTGCTGAAGACAGAACTGAAGGGAAAATGCTCCAAGAACAAGCAGGAACCGAAGACAGTTGCAGTAGAGGCCTGGCAGAGCATCACCAGGAATGAAACCCAGCGTCTGGTGATGTCTATGCGTTCCAGACTTCAGGCTGTAATTGACTGCAAAGGATTTGCAACCAAGTATTAAAAAGTGAAAGTTTGATGGATGATTGTTAATCTGTCCCATTACTTTTGGTCCCTTAAAAAGTGGGAGGCACATATACAAACTGTTGTAATTCCTACACTGTTCACCTGATTTGGATGTAAATACCCTCAAATTAAAGCTGAAAGTCTGCAGTTAAAGCACATCTTGTTCTTTCATTTCAAATCCATTGTGGTGGTGTATAGAGCCAAAAAAATTAGAATTGTGTATTTTAGAATTTATTTGTGTACAGGGCCGGACTGGGAATAAAAACCAGCCCTGGAAATAAATTCATACCAGCCCCATAGTATTTTTATACCAGCCCAACCGCATAACGTCTTTATTTTCTTGTTCACAAAAGGGAAAACCATGCATTTTAAAGCACATTTGAAGAGTGTATTATATATAGATAAGAGAGACATGGCTTTTACAAACAGCAGCAATTTTTTTCAAGGCAAAAACTTATGCCATTTACTGGCACATTTTTTATTGACACTGCAAAAAAAAGGTGCCGTAAATGGCAGTTTTCAGTGCAAATATCAATATTTAAGCTATAAACTGCTATTAGCAATGTGTTAAGTTAAACAAAAGTCAAAAACTATATTTCTCCATTTACATGAAAGTCAGATTAATATAACCCAACACAGAGTTCCCCCATATATCAGGAGGATTCGCCTTTACAGTGCAAGGGAACTCTGATATAAAGGGGAACATTGCAGATCATGATCTAAGCAGGAACTCTGATATAAAAGGGGGGCACTGGTGACCAGAGACCCCACTTATATCAGAGTCCACTGCATTCCCCTTTACATCAGAGTTCCCCCTTGCACTGTAAGGTGGAATCCTGCAGACTATGATGTAAAGGGGAACTCTGGGAATGTGGGGAGGACTCTGGTGACCAGAGAGTACCTTCCGCAGAAAGAAAACACTAAAGTAAGGGGGTTTACTGATATAAGGGGGAAACCTATATATCAGTGCCCCCTTACAATATTGTATTGACCCCTCCCCCCCTCAGGTAGGCCTGGCGGCGCTGTCACTGACTTCCTCTCAGGTGCACCTTACAGGGCTCAGTCAGTCGGCTCCAGCTCGGTGGCTCTGGTTTTATCCCATAGTTTCCTCTCCACAGTCCATACATGTCTGACTTCTCCCATGACCCTCATCCCTGCGGCACTCCCACTGTTGACTCCACTCCAGACTGCAGACGTGATATAAGATAAGAGATGGTCAGAGGCTGCGGATGGTACAGGGGAGGTCAGAGGCTGCGGATGGTACAGGGGAGGTCAGAGGCTGCCGATGGTACAGGAGAGGTCAGAGGCTGCCGATGGTACAGGGGAGGTCAGAGGCTGCCGATGGTACAGGGGAGGTCAGAGGCTGCCGATGGTACAGGGGAGGTCAGAGGCTGCCGATGGTACAGGGGAGGTCAGAGGCTGCCGATGGTACAGGGGAGGTCAGAGGCTGCCGATGGTACAGGGGAGGTCAGAGGCTGCCGATGGTACAGGAGAGGTCAGAGGCTGCCGATGGTACAGGGGAGGTCAGAGGCTGCCGATGGTACAGGGGAGGTCAGAGGCTGCGGATGGTACAGGGGAGGTCAGAGGCTGCGGATGGTACAGGGGAGGTCAGAGGCTGCGGATGGTACAGGGGAGGTCAGAGGCTGCGGATGGTACAGGGGAGGTCAGAGGCTGCGGATGGTACAGGGGAGGTCAGAGGCTGCGGATGGTACAGGGGAGGTCAGAGGCTGCGGATGGTACAGGGGAGGTCAGAGGCTGCGGATGGTACAGGGGAGGTCAGAGGCTGCGGATGGCACAGGGGAGGTCAGAGGCTGCGGATGGTACAGGGGAGGTCAGAGGCTGCGGATGGTACAGGGGAGGTCAGAGGCTGCGGATGGTAGAGGAGAGGTCAGAGGCTGCGGATGGTACAGGGGAGGTCAGAGGCTGCGGATGGGGAGGGGGGATGTGGAGGGGGGATGACAGGAGGTCAGAGGCTGCAGGGGGGTGACAGGAGGTCAGAGGCTGCGGGGGGGGGGGGGTGACAGGAGGTCAGAGGCTGCAGGGGGGGGACAGGAGGTCAGAGGCTGCAGGGGGGGACAGGAGGTCAGAGGCTGCAGGGGGGGGGCAGGAGGTCAGAGGCTGCAGGGGGGGGCAGGAGGTCAGAGGCTGCAGGGGGGGCAGGAGGTCAGAGGCTGCGGTGGGGGGACAGGAGGTCAGAGGCTGCAGGGGGGGCAGGAGGTCAGAGGCTGCAGGGGGGGCAGGAGGTCAGAGGCTGCAGGGGGGGCAGGAGGTCAGAGGCTGCAGGGGGGGCAGGAGGTCAGAGGCTGCAGGGGGGGAAGGAGGTCAGAGGCTGCAGGGGGGGGCAGGAGGTCAGAGGCTGCAGGGGGGGGCAGGAGGTCAGAGGCTGCAGGGGGGGCAGGAGGTCAGAGGCTGCAGGGGGGCAGGAGGTCAGAGGCTGCAGTGGGGGCAGGAGGTCAGAGGCTGCAGGGGGGGCAGGAGGTCAGAGGCTGCAGGGGGGGCAGGAGGTCAGAGGCTGCAGGGGGGGGCAGGAGGTCAGAGGCTGCAGTGGGGGCAGGAGGTCAGAGGCTGCAGGGGGGGCAGGAGGTCAGAGGCTGCAGTGGGGGCAGGAGGTCAGAGGCTGCAGGGGGGGCAGGAGGTCAGAGGCTGCAGGGGGGGCAGGAGGTCAGAGGCTGCAGGGGGGGCAGGAGGTCAGAGGCTGCAGGGGGGGCAGGAGGTCAGAGGCTGCAGGGGGGGAAGGAGGTCAGAGGCTGCAGGGGGGGGCAGGAGGTCAGAGGCTGCAGGGGGGGCAGGAGGTCAGAGGCTGCAGGGGGGGCAGGAGGTCAGAGGCTGCAGGGGGGGCAGGAGGTCAGAGGCTGCAGTGGGGGCAGGAGGTCAGAGGCTGCAGGGGGGGCAGGAGGTCAGAGGCTGCAGGGGGGGCAGGAGGTCAGAGGCTGCAGGGGGGGCAGGAGGTCAGAGGCTGCAGGGGGGGAAGGAGGTCAGAGGCTGCAGGGGGGGGCAGGAGGTCAGAGGCTGCAGGGGGGGGCAGGAGGTCAGAGGCTGCAGGGGGGGGCAGGAGGTCAGAGGCTGCAGGGGGGGCAGGAGGTCAGAGGCTGCAGGGGGGCAGGAGGTCAGAGGCTGCAGTGGGGGCAGGAGGTCAGAGGCTGCAGGGGGGGCAGGAGGTCAGAGGCTGCAGGGGGGGCAGGAGGTCAGAGGCTGCAGGGGGGGCAGGAGGTCAGAGGCTGCAGGGGGGCAGGAGGTCAGAGGCTGCAGTGGGGGGAGGAGGTCAGAGGCTGCAGTGGGGGCAGGAGGTCAGAGGCTGCAGGGGGGGCAGGAGGTCAGAGGCTGCAGGGGGGGCAGGAGGTCAGAGGCTGCAGGGGGGGCAGGAGGTCAGAGGCTGCAGGGGGGGAAGGAGGTCAGAGGCTGCAGGGGGGGGCAGGAGGTCAGAGGCTGCAGGGGGGGCAGGAGGTCAGAGGCTGCAGGGGGGGCAGGAGGTCAGAGGCTGCAGGGGGGGCAGGAGGTCAGAGGCTGCAGTGGGGGCAGGAGGTCAGAGGCTGCAGGGGGGGCAGGAGGTCAGAGGCTGCAGGGGGGGCAGGAGGTCAGAGGCTGCAGGGGGGGGCAGGAGGTCAGAGGCTGCAGTGGGGGCAGGAGGTCAGAGGCTGCAGGGGGGGCAGGAGGTCAGAGGCTGCAGTGGGGGCAGGAGGTCAGAGGCTGCAGGGGGGGCAGGAGGTCAGAGGCTGCAGGGGGGGCAGGAGGTCAGAGGCTGCAGGGGGGGCAGGAGGTCAGAGGCTGCAGGGGGGGGCAGGAGGTCAGAGGCTGCAGTGGGGGCAGGAGGTCAGAGGCTGCAGTGGGGGCAGGAGGTCAGAGGCTGCAGTGGGAGTAGGAGGAAGAGGCCACCAGACAAGTACTCGCTGCGGTACTCTTAAAAATGGCGCCGCTCGGCGCCATCGTCACTGCGCATGCGCCCGCATTTCCGAGAATTGCCGAGTGTGTACGGACTTTCCCGAGCACGGCTAGCTCGGGAAAGCCCGTACACACTTCCGAGAATAGCGCTAGCGCATGCGCAGTTGCATGTCAGCCTGGCGGCCCCGCGGCCATGTTTCTTCCAGGCGCCGCTGCCCTCACAGCGGCACCAGGGGCAGCCAGACAGCCGGCCCACCGGGGGATTTCCCGGTATCCCGGTAGGCCAGTCCGGCCCTGTTTGTGTACTTATGATGGAGTTTTTTTGTTTTGGTTATAGGTTTTTGATATGGATTCTGTTGTTTTTACATTAGTGCAACTATGTATATATATATATATATATATATATATATAATTTTTTTTAATTATTATTAATAATTTCTTATGAACTGTTTTTTTCTTTCCTGCTCCTTTGAGGGCGTGGCTCTCTTTGACATACAATTTCAATTCCATCATTCCCATAAAAGCGCTTGCCCATGGTGTACGAGACTAGCCTAGCTCTGAGGAAGGGGGTGCGAAAAACACTTTAGCTGTACCCCGTGTTCTGTGCATGTCCATACACTGTGTTTTTGGCCTTATGTCAGTTGCATTTTGTGAGTACCCACTTTTATGCCAAAATTTCTTATTATTAAATTATCTCTGGTAATGCACTAGGTGTGCGCGCCTTCCATTTCTGTTTTTCTTGTAACTCCTGCAACATGGCTGGATCAAGATGGGTTCAGGTAAGTATTAGGGGGCTGCTGCACACTGAAGGTTTTTTATCTTAATGTATAGTATGCATTAGGATAAAAAACCTTATGACTTTACAACTACTTTAACTACATTTACAACTAAGGGCAGAAAAATACCTAGTGATTATGCCAGAAATCTGGTGTCCTTGTAACTTCCTGTGGACTTATCATGTTACACATGCATTGTCTGTTTGCCTTTAAATAATGTTGTCCCTTCTTCACTAGCTAAGAGGTGCTTTGTATAGCTAATCCCAACCTCTTTTCAGTGTGTCTTTAGATTTTGTTCTGGGCACTTGAAATTGATGGAACTGGACATACTATGATTTTTTGACCAAGCTGTTCTGCTCAATGCTTTCTACAATTTGGAAGGTGTCATTTGGATCAAGGAGAGTCTGCCAATGCTGCTGAGATTGTAAATTGTAGCTATCTCACTACAACTGGACCAGTTAGAGAGATCACACTTACAATGCTTAGAGTGGGAGGGGGGAGAGACACGTGATGACGTACGACTGGACTAAAACAAGGAAGTTCATAGCCAGTAGCCAATAGCTGCCCTAGCGTCGTTTTTTGTCCGTCGGACTAGCATACAGACGAGCTGACTTTTCGACCGGACTCGAGTCCGTCGGACAGATTTGAAACATGTTTCAAATCTAAGTCCGTCAAACTTTTGAGAAAGCAAAGTCCGCTGGAGCCCACACACAATCGAATTGTCCGACGAAATCTAGTATGCCGGACCAAGTATGCCGTAAAGTCCGATCGTGTGTACGCGGCATTAGGGTCACCAGGCGAAAACAACGATAAAAAAAAAAGAAAACTAAGCAGCCACCACATATAGGGATTGGTAAGCTTCCACATCACATATTTGTTTTTTTGTGTTTTAAATGCATTTTAAGCATATTTTCACAATTCAAAGCTAAGGTATTAAAAGTTGCAGACAAAATCGATCCTAAAGTTCTCATTCTGCAATCCCTTGAAAAAGAATGATCTACTGTTGGTGGAAAAAGCAAGTGTCTACTTTGGACCAATGCAGAGCTAATATTAAAACAACGCCAAGTAATTTAAAACTACTGGATGTGTTTTTAAACATCACCGGTAAAAAAAGCGCTTGCAGGCCTTCAGTGCAGCATCAACTTCTGGCCCATTCTTTGCTCTGAACAATTTTGTAGTAGGTTATACTTACCTGAAATGGAGCTTACCAGAAATCTTCACTGTGTGGCTGCCCAAAGTTCACCAGCCAATCTTTAGATCTTGCTAGTCCTGCTTTGTGTCTGGCTAGACTTAAAAGTAGAACTATAGACAAAACTTTTTTTTCTCATTTTGGATAGACTAAGGGAGGGCTATAACCCCTGTAAGGTTTTTGTTTGCCATCTTTGTCCCATTGGGGAGATTCGCCGTCACTTCCTGTTCGATTGCCAAAACAGGAAGTGAGAGGAAATCCCTGCAAATTCAGGGAATCTCTTGGGGACCCCCAGATCACTAAAACTAGTGTCCCCATTGGAAGATTTCCCCTCTATTACTTTTCTGGGGACAACCCAAATTTGGGATTTTCTTTTTCTTTCACTTTCAATGATATTGGTAAACAGGACAAATAGAGAGGGTGAATCTCCTTAACGAGGACACAGAGAGCAATGAAAACTGACAGGCATTCCAATCCCTCTCCACTCTATCCAAAAACAAAAAAAAGGTTTACGTTTAGTTATTCTTTAAGTAACAAGCCTGTGAAGATGTTGACAAACTGTGAATGGGTCTTCTCATGAAGCTGAGTCTGGGCTGTTTATGCTTAATAGATGACCAGGAAGATATTGTAGCCAAGCTTGGCAGCCCTGGGCATTCCAAATCCGCACAATGAAAATTACTTGGGAGCTGGGAGCTCCATGTCAAGTAAATATAACCCATTATGAAATAGGTAAAATCCAAAAGAAAAGCCACACACAGATTTTGTCTTCATAGGCAAAACTTTAATCTTTAAATGAGAAGTTCAGGAAGTGAAAAAACAAACATTCACCTACAGAACATGGATGCAGCATCGGTCCGATTCTGTAGCTGGGCCCGCCGCCTCCAAGCCCAAGAACTGAGCGATTACGTGACCTATGATCGCTCAGATCTCGGGTCTGCTCTGAGCAGAGAGAGAGGGGACTCTCGTTCACCACTCTCTGCTCTGCCCCTCCAGCACTCACTGGACAGGAATCTGGGTGGATCCCAACATTATTGTCTGGATTCTCTATAGGTCTGGAGGAGCTCTGTGTCGTCAGCCAACAGTGGACTTTAGCCCACTGTCAGCTGATTCTGGGTCTCAGAAGGGCAAAAGTAAGTGCACTCCTGTGACCCACATAAGACATATGACCAAACAAGCTTTAGCCATACTTCACTTATAATCAGCCGACAAGCCTAAGCACATGGTCCTGTCCCCAGCACCACCTCTCTAACATGTTTCACCCGCTGGGCTTAATCATACAAAATTGCCTTGAAGGGAGTGGGGTGACAGGTGAGAATTTTGCAATGAACACGCACTTACCCTTTATTTGTGTTGCCTTGGTTATAATATTGCACAGAACAGCTTGGAATACTTCTGTAGCAGGACTGAAAAGTTCTACGTCATCTTGAAATGCAAGATATTTTCGTTTTGTGTGGTCTGAGGTCTGCCAAACCTGTTTCTGTGGTTGTTTATATAACTTGTGCACCAGAAAACAGATCTGTACATTTCAAACATCACATTTATTTAAGCTCAGCCCTTTCCAGAGGCAGGAGAGTCACCGCTCTTGGGCACTGTGGTGGGAAGGGTGCAGCTTTGATGGAAGCCTCCATTTCCTGGCTGTCTCCTTCCCTCTGCAAGACCGGTCCGTCAAAATACACATCAGTGACACTCAGAGGTAAATGGCTCTCCCAGTGTAATCAATAGGGCTTCACTGTTTGTGTCCCAGCTGTCCCTGAACCTTTATTAGAAACTTGTGATAAACAGAGTGCAGAGGACAGAGTGCAGAGGACAGATTGCAGAGGACAGCTTTCACATGGACAGCAGAGCCCTGTTAATTACATTCCGAGAGCCTCCTCATCGCCTTCTTTCCTTGTTTTTTTTTTTCTATTTTTCAGCCGTTCACATGGAAACTTGAAAAAAAAAATGTGTTCATTTGTTTTGTAGGCCTGCATTATAGAGCTTGGTGTCAGAAACATAATTTATTTAGGGACAGAATAAACTATTCTCTTTAGGTCAGTTATAAGACTGCTTTCACATGAGGCGCTTTGC
Organism: Aquarana catesbeiana; assembly: GCF_042186555.1. NCBI lineage: Eukaryota > Metazoa > Chordata > Amphibia > Anura > Ranidae > Aquarana > Aquarana catesbeiana. Next base: position 424,195,445 of record NC_133325.1, read on the forward strand.
AGGCGCTAAAGTGCTAAAAATAGCGCCTGCATAGCGCCCTGAAAGAGCCGCTCAATTCACTCCAATGTGAAGACCCCGAGGGCTTTCACACTGGAGCGGTGCAAGCTGCATCTTTGCAGCGCTATAGGAGTGGTGTATTTACCGCTCCTAAAGTGCCCCTTCCCATTGAAAACAATGGGGCCCCCGAGGCCTTTCACACTGGAGCGGTGCAAGCCGCATCTTTGCAGCGCTATAGGAGTGGTGTATTTACCGCTCCTAAAGTGCCCCCTCCCATTGAAAACAATGGGTCAGCGCTGCAAACTCGCTGGCAAAGCGCTGCTGCAGCAGCGCTTTGCGGGCGGTTTTAACCCTTTTTGTCCGCTAGCGGGGGTTAAAACCGTCCCTCTAGCTGCCGAATAGCGCCGCTAAAACAACGGTAAAGCGGCGCTAAATATATTTAGCGCCACTTTACCGCCAGCGCCTACCTCAGTGTGAAAGTAGCCTACGATACCTTAGTTCCTAGGTGGAAGAATGTATTTTGTTAATCATTATGTTATGGCTTAATCACAATAATTTAACCATGCTGTAACACTTTCACCCTCCCCCAAAGGTGGTAATCCTGTGACTGTCATTGGGTAGTGGGCTAGCCAATATACACATTTTTTTGGGGGGGGGGTTTGAGCGCATTTTGGTAGCTTCACCTTGGATGCCCGATGAACTTGTTCAGGTACTGCATGAGTGATTCACCATTCTTCGGTATGATCCATGAGTGAAGAGTGTGTGGGGTTGTAAAAAGCACTCCGTTCACTCTGCCACGACTTGAGATCCGACTTGTGAGATTCCACGTCACATGACATGTGAAATCCCATTTTAGTCAAAGAGAGCTGTCTTAATTAGCACTACTGAAGTTGCTCAGACTTTAGAAAAGGTTCCTGTACTACATCAATACGACGTCTACCTCACTTACATACACTTTAATGGAAGTAGTGTCCAAGTCGGATCCTCATCTTAACCACTTCAGCCTCGAAAGGATTTACCCCCTTCCTGACCAGAGCACTTTTTGCGATTCGGCACTGCATCACTTTAACTGACAAGTGCGCGATCGTGCAACGTTGCACCCAAAAAAAATTGACGTCTTTTTTTTCCCACAAATAGAGCTTTCTTTTGGTGTTATTTGATCACCTCTGAAGTTTTTATTTTTTGCGCTATAAACAAAAAAAGAGCGACAATTTTGAAAAAAACACAATATTTTGTACTTTTTGCTATAATAAATATCCCCATTTTTTTAAAAAAAAGATAATTTTTTCTCAGTTTAGGCCGATATGTATTCTTCTACATATTTTTTTGTAGACAAAATAGGGAATAGATTTATGGACTTTTATTTTTATTTATTGTTTTTACTGGTAATGGCGACGATCTGTGATTTTTAGCAGGACTGCGACATGCAGTGGACAAATCTGACCCCCAAAAATGCACCGATCAATGTATAAATGACACTGGCAGGGAAGGGGTTAACACCAGGGGGCAATCAAGAGGTTAACTGTGTTCCCTGGGTGTGTTCTAACTGTGTGGGGGATGGGCTTACTGGGACAACACAGAGATCGCTGTTCCTGATCACTAGGAACGGCAGATCTCAATGTTGTCCCCTGTCAGAACGGGGATCCGTCTTGTTTACAAGATCCCCGTTCTGCCTCTGTGTACTGGGATCGCGGGTGGCCGGCGGACATTGAGTCCACCGAACCCGTGGGCACACGCGTGCTCACTGTATCTCATGCACAGACCGACGTACAGGTACGTCAGATTGCGCAGTCAAGCCGCCTTGCCGCAGTATATATGCGGAAGGCGGCTGGTAAGTGATTAAAACAGTGACACGTTTATAATGCCATATTAGATTATTACATTACGTCTACGTAAAAAAAAAAAAGTATTTACCATGATTTAAACAAATTTATACAGAAGGTACCATATAGCTGAAATAATTATATTGGGCACAATTACACAATTACACAAGCCGCAACGCTAAAGTCTTTTCGTGAAGTTTCGAGCGTCGCAGAGAAAATTGCATTACAAATAAAACTTTGCTAAAAGACTTGAGTGTCTAGCTTGTGTAACTGGGCCCATTGTTAGCTAGATAGAAGCATATGTTTTATAGCATAGGCAGACACAGATTATAGTATAACAATTGATCCTATAATATAAGCAATATGATGATCAGCCAGGATCATCATAGAAGACTTTTGGGTAATTTGGTCATACATTTCTCAAAACACCCCAATTTTATTCTGATAAATTATTTTTAAACTTGTCCGGCACCTGCAAGGAATGCCATTCCCTGGAAATGTAATCCTATCAGTGTCACTATTCTTCCCTCCTATGCGGCTGGGAGGAAGTGACCTATTAAATGATGCTACTTCGTCTCAACGCTGAGGAGGTAGGAAAGAAGTAAGACTTGCCAACCACAGTGATGAAAGTGTTAAGGGCAGCCGCGACAGTGGCGGCGGTCTTAACACTTTTATTCAACTTCACGAGAGATTTTGTGATCTCCCCGTGGGTCTCCGGATGCACTACAGTACAGCGCACCTCTCCATCCGGGACTCATGCCCCTACAGCCTTCCCTATTAGTTTTGCTGCGGTGAGATGGCGCAGGGAGGGAGCCTCGGAGTCAGTATTATTTTCTCGGAGGGGCAATTTCCCCGTTGCATTCCCCCCCCCTCTGGATCCGACCCTGGGTCCCAATGTGCAGTAGTGAAAGCAATCTCCACAACTTCCCTAGTACTGCCACTGGGCTGTCTCTGAACTGATCACCGTGGTCTAATGTGCGCTGGTTCAAGTGATAAAAGTGTGCGTTGTTACTTTCTTTTTATCTGATAAATATGAACGCTTTTGGGCTTTTTTGCATGCTTTTTCTCTTCTTTATTGTTACTTTGACCTTTGAATTAGCTTCAATGAATGTCAGATGAGCAAAGGTTATAATAGCACACTGATAAGATAGATATGAGCTTCCTAAGGTGTGTCTGCAATGACGTTGTCATGAAAGTCATCTATACCGATACAATTAGTATCACCTTTTTAAACACAATCTTAATGGCTAGGAGCTTTTGCAGGATTTTAAGAATACTTTTCTTGTTTTTCATAGCTCTACAGATATTTCATGTACATATACAAATACACACAAAATTTACATTTTGTCATCAATGCACTTGGTGTCTGTAGGACATTCTTCAGACCATCCTACCTTTATTTCTAGCAACGTAAGGTGTGTGTGCAGGTGTTACCTAGAAAACATTCTTACATCACAGGAAACCAAACTCACTTATGGAATACGGACATGCTTTGATTGAATTCCCTCCACACCTGAGCTTCAGATTTCAGGAACAGTAAAGTTGAAGATTGTAGACAAATACATATCGTAATTTGACTCTTCTCTATGGCAGTATACATAGAATTCTAGAGCTACACAAGATTGAGCTCCAACTCTGATCTGTTTGGTTTCGATTAAGGAAATCCCCAGCCGCTTTGTCATTTTGCCACCAATTTAAACGCACTTTTGTTCTTGTAAAATATCAGTGTTGCTGTAGTAGGTTGATACATTGCACAGATGTCCCACTTCATTGGCAGAGTAATTCCGAAAGTCAAGAAAGTGGTGACGTACAACATGTACAACGAGCCAAGAAAAATAAAGGTCAATAGCCAGAGCAGCTCTTCTGCTTGATTCTGAGCATGCGTGGCACTTTGTGCGTCAGAATTGTGTACACATGATCGGAATTTACGTGAACGCATTTTGTTGTCGGAAAATTTGAGAACCAGATCTCAAATTTTGTGTGACGGAAATTCTGATGGGAACTGTCCGATGGAGCCTACACACTGTCGGAATTTCCGACAACAAGGTCCTATCACACATTTTCCATAGGAAAATCCTATTGTGTGTATGGGGCATAAGACACATTTCAAGCCCTCAGCGGGAAATTCATATTTCCATTTTGCGAGCTGCCACCACCCTAAATGGAAGCAGAATATCCCAAAGGGCCAATTTTGTAGATTGAGAAAGAACTGCACACTAGACAGTGACTACAAGGCACAAGGGCAACTTTTAATAAATACATTTATGGACAAGGGATATAACGCTGATGTAGTTCATAAAGCCTTTTTGGATTGCCAAGCCCCCATCACCAATCAGGACAAACCAACAACTTCTGTTACTAAGTCAAAGGTCAAGTTCATTACCCAGTATCACAATCAACACAAAAAGATGCCACTGGGGTCTGGTATGGATTATAAAGGGAACCCCCTACGCCAAAAAAACGTCGTGGGGTCTCCCCTAGAATCCATACCAGACCCCGATCCGAGCACGCAGACCGGCCAGCCAGGAAAGGGGGTGGGGTCGAGCGAGCGCCCCCCCCTCCTGAACCGTACCAGGCCGCATGCCCTCAACATGGGGGGTGTGTGCTTTGGGAGAGGGGGCGCCCTGCGGGGCCCCTCCACCCCAAAGCACCTTGTCCCCATGTTGATGAGGACAAGGGCCTCTTCCCGACAACCCTGGCCGTTGGTTGTCGGGGTCTGCGGGTGGGGGGCTTATCGGAATCCGGGAGCCCCCTATAATAGGAGGGCCCCCAGATCCCGGCCCCCCACCCTTTGTGAATGAGTATGGGGTACATGGTACCCCTACCCATTCACCTAGGGAAAAAAGTGTCAATAATAAAACACACTACACAGGTTTTTAAAATAATTTATTAAACAGCTCCAGGGGGGTCTTCCTCCGGCCTTCGGGGGTCTTCCTCCAGCTTCGGGGGTCTTCTTCTGGCTTCAGGGGTCCCTCCGGTTCCTCTTCTCCCGGCGTCCGGTTGGTTCTTCTCCGCTCTCTCTGGCCTCTTCTCCCGGTGTTCCAGTTCTTCTGCAGGCTCCTCCTTGGGAAAAAGTCAGCCGGAGCCTACACACGGTCGGATTGTCCGCCGGACCAAGAATGCCGGAAAGTCCACTCGTGTGTACGCGGCACAAGGGTCACCTATCACAAAGCTAGAAGTGTGAAAAATATAGTAGTCCCATAGGATTCCTTAATGTACTCCTTCAGTCAGAACATTAACCACCTTTTGCAATCTGACGGGTATGTTTCAGTGTAAAAAAATCAGATGTAAAATGTGCTGGTTTTTCCAGCACCGCCAGAAGAGTTTTAAAGATAATTCAGGTAAAAGCTAACATATCAAGCAATTCTACAGTGGCTCAACAGAATTTGTTATATATTGTTTGACTTGCCCCTGTGGCCTCCTATATGTAGGCCACACTATTTGTACAGCAAGGGCCAGATTCGGGCAACATCGGAGACTTATTGAAAAGTGATCAGATGAACATAGCGTCCCTAGGCACTTCCTTTATGTCCATAATAAATCCACTGAAGGGTTAAAAGTCTGGGAGTGACTTGTGACTTCCAAGCTGAAAGGTTCCGGATGTTACGCTGAGGGAAACCTACTGGATCTTTACCTTGAATTCTCTGGCGCCTGGGGGGTTTGAACGAGGAGATAGAAGTCAACACAATTCTATGAGACCTATATCTTTACTCACAACTAACAGTATGTCTCCTCATCCCACTTCCCCCTCTATCCTTTACTGCCCCCCCCCCTTTTATTTATTTATTTATTTTTCCTACCGCTCCCTCCTCATAGTCTGTGTATATATTCATCGCCCTTTTCTGTAACTACTGTTACTATGCAGCTGTTCATTTGGATCAGATGACATTTTTTATCATTTTTAAGGATTTTTTATAATCATGCCCATTTTCCTTTATTCTATTTGATATACTTTTAAGCTTGTTGCCCGCTCTGCTATAGGTACACTTGTGCCATGCTATGACAGCTATACATGTTGGAGATTGGATTACAGCTAAAAAAGTTGGCCAATATAGCCCTGTTGATTGGATGACTGGCCACACCCAGTCTCTGTACTGATTGGGTGTTTTTTTTTGTTTTATTCTGTCCTGACATTATAAATTTTCCAGAGGGGGGCGGGTTTGCCTGAAGAAGGAGGCGGCACCTCGGAAAGGCGTTGCGGCCCGCCCCCATCCTGATTTGGTCTCTTGCTAGCTCTGAGAGCAAGTGTGAGAACTGGAGACGCTGCTGGTTATATACCTCCATATGGCAGGTCTGCGTTATCCCCACAGTGGTCTTCACATCCCTTGTGACGGCTGATTGTTTGATAGGTGATCCACATCCACCCTGTGTGCAGCTTACAAGATACTTTTATGTAAGTGTATCTGAATAAAGTGTTACTTGCTTTTACTCTGACCCAGGCGCCCTCTTTCTGCTGTTTTTGTTTGTCTGAGGGAATTCCCATATTCTGCTGAGGAGCTTCCGGTGACTGTGTGTGCAATCCCCATCCACCTGTGGATCCATCTGTCCTGTGGACTTCTCCTTGATATCTCTTACTACTATGGACTGTATGGACTAATTCTTATTAATTCATATTGGGTATATCTTATTGTTCCCCACCCCCCTCCCTGTTATTGATCCCTTATGGTTCACCTTATAGCTGCCAGTGAGCGCTGACTCACACACTACCTACCAGTTCTGTGTGATATATTGCTTGTATTTATTTCTCACAATAAAGCTGGCCATACATTAATCTTTTTTTTTTTTTTCCACTCAACAAGTGGGATGATCAAAAAAAAATTACCCAGTTCCCCCATCCACATATTTGAGATGGCTGGGGGAATCACTCCTGCTGTACTACTGTGCTCTGACACCAGGGAGCCCTCCCCGCCATCAGAAAACGCTGATCAGTGTTGGCAGCTATAGCTGGCGGCACTGATGGTTTGGGAAAACCCCAACAGGCTGGTTGTACAGAAGTCGATTGGTAGATTGACTTCTGTACAACCAGCCTGCCCATATGTGGATCGATATTTTCAATTCATGTATAACCACCTTAACATACAGCTTTGGCTCCTTCCTGCACCTCCTCCTCCTTCTCTGCATCTGGGGCTTCACGACGGCTTCCTCCTCAGCGGCTTCCCTCTTCCTTCCCTTGGCCAATGCGATCGCTTCTCCTCTCGGCCAATCGGGTCTCACACGCTTCCAGATAGGCCAGGGGGAGAGTCAGGAAGACAGTAGCGAATATTAATTTGCTATTGTCACACAACTGGATTGGCTCAGGGTGCAGTGTTCTGCACCCCAAGCCCACCCTTTTTTTAAGCCAGTTAGAACCTTTGGCTCTAATCACGTGGTTCTAAAAAAAAAAAACTCCACTGGAATCCAAGCGTCCGGCGCCCTGCATGTAGATTAGGGGCCAGGCACATGGATTGGGGGGGCAGCGCCCCTGTGCCCTTAATGGACGGGCAGCTACTGCTTCACACGCAGTTCTGTGCAGTGTGATTTCAGCCCCATTCATTTTGCAGGGGCTAAAAATTGCACTGCACCAAGCGCAGTGCATACGCTACTTTTTTAAACATGCGGCAACTGCATTGAACGGTACTTTTTGTACCATGCGATCTGGTGCGGTTGCGACATCGTTTACTTGAACAGACCCTCACAGCAGATCGAAAACGCATTGCGGGAAACTGTGCGGGAACGTGGCTCTCTCGCACTGCATTTTAGTGTGAACAGGCCCTTAGACAGGACGATTCGATTTGTTGCAGGCTGGTTGGTAAGTTAAGCTGGGAATTTTCTTTGAAATGGGTGCAACACACTGTATACTCAATTCCCTACTTCACCCATATTATTACTTGGCGACGGGAATGTACCAACGTGATTGCCTAATAACTTCTTAGCCATGGAGCAGATCTAAAACAGGTCTACAAGGTCTACCGGGTTATTTACTTTTAGTTTTTTTTTTTTTCAGTGAAATTTAACCTCTCCCCCCCCCCCCCACGCATGCCCTGAACTGAGGTCTTATAGAAGCTCCGTGTGCTTCTAGGTATGTCACAGGCTACAGGATGTGGCAAACCACAAGTTAACATTTACCTTCACAGGTTAGTGATAACAGATAACTTTGATGTATATAATAATATGAAATATATGTATATGAAATGTTACCACATATGTGCTGCAACACATAGACAGTCGAGTATACAGTATAGCAGACAAAAAATGTGTTTTGTGTGAGACGTGTGATGCTTTTAAAACAAACCTGTCTATAATGAAATCTGAAAAACTAAGAACATTTCGCTGGAGGTAACCTTGGCACACATTGCTTTGCTTTACTAGGTAAACACACACACAATGTGAGTGCATTGTTACTTTGCTTTCGGTGAGGGTATTCCTTTGCATGTTCCTTTCATTGCACAATATAATGAGGCTTATACCAAGTTTATTCATGTGTGCTTGAATTCAGAAGTTATTTAAGGGCTTTTTCACACTGGCAGCCGGAGTTGGGGATTAGCAGGTGGCTGAACAGCAGCTTTACCGCCTTCTGGAATTCTAACATTACAGCCTGACTGGACTATACACGTAACGAGTTTGCAGAAATCTTAAATCCGGCTGTAGAGTTTGATAGGTGGCATCACAAGTCAAACTCACCTACTGAGATTAATAGGGTCACATCGTTTCTGTGAGCCAAACACTTGGCTTACAGTTGCGGTACGGTTCTGCATTGTAAAACTGACATTTGGTAATTAAATAAAAAATAAAAAAATAAATAAATCAGGCATCAGGAAGTGGCAGTAGCACCTCCTGAACGCCTGTCAGATGCTGCTATACCACCATCTGCAAGCGATCCGCAAGAAATCACTTTTCAGAGGACAGTAAACATTACCTCCTGTTTGAAAGAGCCCTAAGGCCTTATTCTATGCATTAAGGTGAAAAACCTCCTGTGATGCAGCTGCACCCCCGAGCCCCCTTTTTACTTACCTGAACCCAGTCTTTCCAGCGACGGGGACGAGCACACCAGCTCCAGCCGGTCTCTCTGGTCCTGATTGGATAGATTGATAGCAGAGCAGTCATTGGTTCCAATCCAATGATGCGGGAGCCAAGGGGCAGGGCCGAGTCCTGCTATCTGTGTCAATAGACAGAGGAAAACAAATGACCTCCTGGCTAATCAATGTGTTGTTGCCAACATCCTTGATATATGAACAAACAGTGACAAGTACCCCCCGGTACTAGTGGGACTTTAAAGGCAATGATGAAAACACAGATATATGTAAAATTTAACAAATTTTATTGCAAATGGGTAAAACAGGTGTATACATCACCAATAAAAACAATGGTAATACACATAAAGAAGATGACTTTTGTGGCGTTCTTAATGATAAGCCTATGTACCCAGCATGTTTCTGGAAACAATGAGTCCCTTCATCAGGGGGTTTATACATAGCGGATGACAAAGAGTATTATTCTATAAGAAAGCAATCATATTAGTCAAGACAAGTCAGATAAATTTCCATCCCTAAATGTGAACTCGAATTTAGCAGTATTTGTAACACTAACTACATGAGAAATAAAAGGGAGGGAGACACAGAGTAAAGGGCATCAGAACAATAACATACCAGGAGAACAGTCAGAGAATGTGCTTGGTCCAGCAACAGAGATGACACGCCATATAGGGAAGAGTTCAGTAAACCCCAAAGGGATGAGGGAGATGGATATTTGGGCCCCCCCAAGATTCAACACAAGGATACCAAAGGAACCCACAGCCGCGGTGAGGGTGGTGTTAAAAAAACTTCACCCTAAAAAAGGTGAGATGGTCTAGAGGTATGGGACAAAAGGAAAAAGGGAAAAATCAATTATTGAATGGATCTCAGGTTTTGAAGCCAACAGATATCTATATCCTATGAGGTTATCAAATGCCACCCAATCGGTGCAACGGTGTCCTCCAGGATGCGGCCGTTCAGCTAAATACAGCCAGAAAGGCCCAGCCGTCCTATGTGGGGATCAGTGTAATGTCCATACCTTTACAGCGGGTTGTGGCAGAGTGGCATTTCCATAGGTCCCGGCAGCAGCATCCCATCAGCTCAGGGCCGCTGCCTTAACCACTTCAGCCCCGGAAGGATTTGCCCCTTAATGACAAGGCCAATTTTTGCGATACAGCACTGCATCACTTTAACTGACAATTGCGCGGTCGTGTGATGTACCCAACAAAACCACAAATAGAGATTTTTTTGGTGGTATTTGATCACCTCTGCTGTTTTTATTTTTTGCACAATAAACAAAAAAAGAGCGTTCATTTCGAAAACAAAGATATATATTTGTTACTTTTTGCTATAATAAATATCCCCAAATTATTTTTTTTAAACAAATGTATTCATCAGTTTAGGCCAATATGTATTCTTTTACATATTTTTGGTAAAAAAAATCGCAATGAGCGTATATTGATTGGTTTGCGCAAAAGTTAAAGAATCTACAAAATAGGGGTCATATTCATGGCATTTTTATTATTTGTTTTTTTACTAGTAATGGTTGCGATCTGCGATTTTAAGCAGGACTTCAACATTGCGGCAGGACGGTTCGGATACTTTTGACACTTTTTTGGGACCATTGACATTTATACAGCGATCAGTGCTATAAAAAAGCACTGATTACTGTGTAAATGTCACTGGCAGGGAAGGGGTTAACACTAGGGGGCAATTAAGGGGTTAAATGTGTTCCCTCATGTATGTTTCTAACTGTGGGGGCAGTGTACTGACTGTAGGAGGAGACAGATCGCTGTTCCTAATTACTAGGAACAGCAGATCTGTCTCTCCTCTCCTGTCAGAACAGGGATTACACACACAAATTCCGTTCTGGCTCTCGTGCCTGCAAACATGGATGGCCACATGCATCGGGTCCCCCCGCTGTGCAGCAGGTGTGCGTGCGCCTGCTATGGCTCTTAAAGCCGACGTACAGGTACGGCGATTTGCACAGGGGAGCCAACATGCTGCCGTAAATGTACGTGAGAGAGAAGGGAAGCCCACCCATCCCGGTCACAGACTTGGACAGCAAGGCCATGCCACCTCCTCCCCTTGGGCCGCAGTAAGGCCGCCCACACGTATGGGAAGCCCCCGTGTGCCAGATGGGACTCAAGAGGGGCCACCCACCCAGATGAACGCACCCATGGCACCACTGCTAAACTCACTGCTGCTGAACCCCCACAAGTAAAGGTGCCTAGTCTTTTACAAGGATCTCGTCTGAAAGTGCCCACATATTCATTGTGGTCCAACTGATCCTTTAGTGATTTAGCTTTCCGATAGGTAATTGCTGGAGAATCCGGTTTAGATCAGGGGTCTATGCATAACAGATGCCAGAATTTCTCAATGATTCCTTTAATGGCTTTGTGTTGTTTATTGTATTTGGTGATAATCCGAGTCGTGTGTGGTTTTTCCGTTTTTTCTTAGGAAACAGAAGATCACGTCTTGTTTGGCTTTTAGCCTGTTTAAATGCATTCTTCAGACAGGTTGGGGGGTATCCTCTTAAGAGGAGTCTGTCTCTCAGCTCCCCTGCCTCCTAAAGAAAAGATTTCTGACTGGAGCAGTTTCTTTTTATTCTCAGATACCGACTGTAGGGAATGTAACGTATCAGGGATTGTGGATGTGAACTTGTGGCGTGTAAGATGGTATTTCCTGCAATGGGCTTCCGATAAAGCCCACTGGATAGGCTGCCATCATTGTTTTTTTAATGGAAATATCCAGAAATGTAATTATGGTTGCACTATATGTCATAGTGAACTTCAAATTGAAATTGTTATTGCTCATATATGACATACAGTTCATCAGATCTTCTACCGAGCCCTCTCACAACAAGAATATGTCATCAATATAATGAAACCAAGCTGTTATATGGCTCGTTAAGGGCGACAGAGCTTCATCAGCCAGAAAAGACTGCTCCCACTCCCCCAGGTACAGGTTGGTATAGGATGGGGCACAACAAGTCCCCATTGCCACCCCCTGCACCTGGAGAAAGTGGAAGCCATGAATAGAGAAAACGTGACTAAAAATTAATTCCAACGACTGTAGCACAAATTCATTAAATTTCCAATCATCTTTGTGGGTTTGGGATATAACATGTTTGACCGTTGCTATCCCCAGATGATGGGGGATAGAGCTGAATAGCACCTCAACATCTACTGCAACGAGAAGTGTCTGTGGGGAGTGACATTTCTTAAATTATTTTATTAAGTTATTTTCTTAAGTTATTTTCCCTAGAAGTATGTGTTTTCAATTTTTTTATTTCTCACATCGTTAGTGTTACAAATGCTGCTAAATTCGAGTTCACATTTAGGGATGGAAATTTACCTGACTTGTCTTGACTAATATGATTGCTCTCTTATGAGATGTAGAGGCTGTTGCTTAGCTTTTCATTCTGAATATACTAGCTATCTGTCATGCTGATCCAGTGGCTTGAATACTCAGTCATTGATAAAATAAATCAAGACTTCTAACTTCACTCTGACCTGCTCCCAACTCTGGGACTCCAAGTATTAAAGTCATTAGATCCGCATGAGTGCCAGGCAACTAGCATTTTCAAAAAGGCCTTCAAAGCCAAAGGCTCATTGTTGTGCATGTGCATTTAAGATTAAACAATTCCTTTTTATCGTGATACATTTTTACATTCTTCCTTATAGGCCACCTTTATAAACCTTTGAACGTCACAACAGAATCCAGAAACTTCAGTCTCTTCCTGACATGGCTGCCATCTCCTGAAAACCCTCCTAATGTAACCTACACTGTCAAATATAGGCTGTATGTCTATGAAAGGTAATTGTAGAAATGCTGGACTATACAGTCACTGTGTATTGTCTTGTGAAAAAGACTTATGTGTCAGCATAATGAAGACATGTACCTTTAAGTTTTGTTATATAATCATATTTAAAAAGAGACCTTTAATCAGGGATGCATTTAGAGACCAAGGTACACTATATTACCAAAATATTAGGGCGCCTGCCTTTACACGCACATGAACTTTAATGGCATCCCAGTCTTAATCCACAGGGTTCAATATTGAGTTGGCCCACCCTTTGCAGCTATAACAGCTTCAACTCTTCTGGGAAGGCTGTCCACAAGGTTTAGGAGTGTGTCTATGGGAATGTTTGATCATTCTTCCAGAAGTGCATTTGTGAGGTCAGGCACTGATGTTGGAAGAGAAGGCCTGGCTCACAGCCTCCGCTCTAATTCATCCCAAAGGTGGTCTGTCGGATTGAGGTCAGGACTCTGTGCAGGCCAATCAAGTTCCTTCACCCCAAACTCGCTCATCCATGTCTCTATGGACCTTACTTTGTGCACTGGTGTGCTGTCATGTTGGAACAGAGAGGGGTCATACCCAAACTGTTCCCACAAAGTTGGGAGCATGAAATTGTGCAAATGTCTTGGTATGCTGACGCCTTAAGAGTTCCCTTCACTGGAACTAAGGGGCCAAGCCCAACCCCTGAAAAACAACCCCACACCAAAATCCCCCCTCCACCAAATGATTTGGACTAGTGCAAAAAAGCAAGGTCCATAAAGACATCCAGTCCTCTTATCTACTGGCAACGCTCAGTTGCGCGCTGCCAAGTTTTGGTCTGAAATTATCGAGAAGCTGCTGGCTGTTCCGGGTTCAGACGGCATGCCTCTAGATGACGCCCTGCAAGGCCCACCCTCTTCACCTTTACTTAATAGAAGGATTTGCCTCGCCTTTGCCTAGGCAAATGGTGCGCAAGTGGGAAAGGTGAAGGGCTTTTTTAAAAAAAGGTAAATAAACTGAAAAAAAACAGGACCCAACATGCTCGGGACCAGAGGAGGGGTCATGCTGCAGAAGCTGAAGAGCTGCTTTAAGGTGCCAAATACACATACATTGGGCTAACAACTTTTATTTAATAATACAAATGGTTAACACAACAATAACATTGTTAATTAACAATAAAACACAGTTTTGGTATAAGTATAACTGCCCTGGCCACAAATGGGAGAATGTGTAGTAGTGAAATAAATTACTTGGCAGACTATGCCAGATGACGAGGGTGGCCTCTTGCGCAGTCGGGTCAGGAACAAGGCTAACAGACTTTCAAGAACCAGGAACACAGGAACCAGAGCTGAAGACAATACAGCTCTGAGGTCAGGCAGACTCTCAGTTTAAATAGGCTGCTGGCGCCATGATTTGTGGGGGCGTGCACACACCTACATGTACACGCACTTGCCCCCACTTATGCGCCATTGCTTATCCATGTGTCCATTCTAGTCCTTGCCCGTCTTGTTAAGCTTCTATGCTCATGATCCTGCACATGCGCATAAGAATGAACACCTGCTGCACGGGAATGAGCATCTGCTCTACGAGATCCCTGCCATTAGTGCAACCCTAGATGCCTTCAAGCAGAATAACATCTCTGTCATAAACCTATGTTTGTAATGTAGCACCCTCTAGTGTGCTACTAGAATATTGCAGGCAAATTTATTGGCTTATGGTTACATGAGTCTTGAATCTGGGTCAAGAGTTTATTGCAGGTTGGGCTAGGATGACTCATACAGGCAGGGGTCTGGTGCCTCCCCCTGGTTCTGGTTGTTTGGAGAAGTTTCTAGAAGCTGGAGGGCGGAGGCCAGGAGTGTTGATCTGCATACATAGGGGAGTCTGGCCAATCCCCAGGGGGTGGGCCTGGCATGGTGATTAAGCCAACCCTTAAATATGGATGAGTCATGCTTGCAGGGGAGTCAGATGGAAGATGGAGTGCTAAGGAGACTGTCAGTGGCCCTTGAGGAGAACCCCTGCCAGGGCTCTGCCTGGGGCTGGGGCTTGGGCTGGCTTGGGAGGATCCTGACAGCAGTGCAGTTTGCAAGGAGGACAGTGTGAATACATTAGCACAGTCAGGGACTTACAAGGGGAAAGACTACCATATGTAGCAAGCCTTTCTGGAAGACTGCGTTGTGCTTAATCTTTCCTTTCCCTTTCCCTTTCCCTGGAAGATCTTCAGTAGCGGGCTGGTGGTTCCTGTGGTCAGTGGTGCAGTTGGAGATACTCCTCTATGCAACCTACAACATTTTGTGCTACTTTCTAAGGGACAGATTTCTTAGTCCTTTTTCTTCGACAGACTGTCAAGTGTCCGGAAAGGAGCACAGTTCATAACCTTGTACATAGGGAGGAAGTTTTTGTTCTTTGACTTAAAGTGATTGTGAAGTCTCAGTTTTTTTTCTATAAAAATAACAAACATGTTATACTTACCTGCTCTGTGCAGTGGTTTTGCACAGTGCAGCCCGGATCCTCCTCTTCTCTGGCCCCTCTTCAGCTCTCCTGGCCCCTCCCTCCTGTCAAGTTCCCCCACAGCAAGCAGCTTGCTATGGGGGCACCCGAGCTGCAGCTCCGTGTCCTGAGTCCATTTAGACACGGAGCCCCAGTTTGGCCCCGTCCCCTCCCTCTCCTGACTTGCTAACTGACTTTATTTGACAGCAGTGGGAGCCAATGGCACGGCTGCTGGTGTGCCTCAGCCAATCAAGAGGGAAAGTCTTGGACAGCCGAGGCACTCGTGGACATCGTTGAATAGAGATGGGGCTCAGGTAAGTAATTAGGGGGTGCTGGGGCAGCTGCTGCACACAGAAGGCTTTTTATCTTAATGCACAGAATGCATAAAGATATAGAAATCTTCTGCCTTTACAACCACTTAAGTTGGGCATCCCATATAGCCCTTCACCCTATCTAAGTTGTTACCCCTAATGAAACATAAAAACAAAGCCAAGGGACTGACTCCTTGTGTTTGGATGCAAGTGGAGAATGCGTGTTGACTGTCTGTGCAGGAGTAGGAGAGTCAGTTACTAGCAGCTCCTGCAGGGAGTTGTGCTACAGTAATTTTTTTTATATACTGTATCTGGTATCTGTTTCATCTCAAGCTAATATTTATTCTCTTTTCAAGGTGGCTTGTAGTCCCGAAGTGTAAAAGTATCCTTGCAACAGAGTGTGATTTATCATGTATCCTTCATAAGAACTACTCTAACCAGCATGCAGTGCAAGTCAGGGCTAATTCTGTGTCCCAGAGGACATCAGCATGGGCCTGCCTACATAATATATCTTATATGTTCACAGGTAGGTGTGATGTACCAACTAGGCTAAGTAATCCTTTGATATTATTTATATATAATATGATGTATTATCTATAAAAACAATGTTTTGCTTGTATTTTTTTTTGGGGGGGGGGGGGTATTTATTAAAACTGGAGCACTCAGAATCTAGTGCAGCTGTGCATGGTAGTCAATCAGCTTTTAACTTTAGCTTGTTCAATTAAAGCCTGGTACACAATATTGGGTTTTTTTTTGTCCAACCCAGTAGGGCTGAACAAATAAAACCTCACAGCTCAGGAGGTGCCGCTATACTAACTATCCAATGTTAGTACAGTGACAGGAGCCGGCCAAACAGCTTCTGTCAGACCCGCTGCAGTACACAGGGGCCGAATGTCATTTTTTTTTTTTTTTTGAACCGGCAGAAGCCACCCAACATTTGGCCTGTGTGTACTAGACATATCCACTTAAGGACCGCCTCACGCCAATGTACGTCGGCAAGGCGGCACGGGTAGGCAAAATCACGTACATACACGTGATCTGCCTCCCACGGGTGGGGGGTCCGATCGGACACCCCCCCCCGGTGCCCGAGGCGGTCCTCTTTTGTCCCCCGGCGATCGGAGGTGAGGGGGAGGCCATCCATTCGTGGCCCCCCCCTCGCGATCGCCGCCGGCCAATCAGATCATTTCCTTTGCTGCTGTATGCTAAACAGCAGCAAAGGAAATTATGTAATCTCTCCTCGGCTCGGTATTTTCCGTTCCGGCGCTGAGGAGAGAAGACTGGAATGTGAGTGTAAAACACTACACACACAGTAGAACATGCCAGGCACACTAAACACCCCCGATCCCCCCCCCCCGATCGCCCCCCAATCACCCCCTAATCACCCCTCCCTGTCACACTGACACCAAGCAGTGTTTTTGTTTTTTTGTTTTTTTGTTTTTCTGATTACTGCATGGTGTCAGTTTGTGACAGTTACTGTGTTAGGTCAGTTAGGGTTAGCCCCCTTTAGGGCTAGGGTACCCCCTAACCCCCCCTAATAAAGTTTTAACCCCTTGATCACCCCCCGTCACCAGTGTCGCTAAGCGATCATTTTTCTGATCGCTGTATTAGTGTCGCTGGTGACGCTAGTTAGGGACGTAAATATTTAGGTTCGCCGTCAGCGTTTTATAGCGACAGGGACCCCCATATACTACCTAATAAAGGTTTTAACCCCTTGATTGCCCCCTAGTTAACCCTTTCACCACTGATCACCGTATAACTGTTACGGGTGACGCTGGTTAGTTCGTTTATTTTTTATAGTGTCAGGGCACCCGCCGTTTATTACCGAATAAAGGTTTAGCCCCCTGATCGCCCGGCGGTGATATGCGTCGCCCCAGGCAGCGTCAGATTAGCGCCAGTACCGCTAACACCCACGCACGCAGCATACGCCTCCCTTAGTGGTATAGTATCTGAACGCATCAATATCTGATCCGATCAGATCTATACTAGCGTCCCCAGCAGTTTAGGGTTCCCAAAAACGCAGTGTTAGCGGGATCAGCCCAGATACCTGCTAGCACCAGCGTTTTGCCCCTCCGCCCGGCCCAGCCCACCCAAGTGCAGTATCGATTGATCACTGTCACTTACAAAACACTAACCGCATAACTGCAGCGTTCGCAGAGTCAGGCCTGATCCCTGCGATCGCTAACAGTTTTTTTGGTAGCATTTTGGTGAACTGGCAAGCACCAGCACCAGCCCCAGGCAGCGTCAGGTTAGCGCAAGCACCGCTAACACCCATGCACACACCGTACACCTCCCTTAGTGGTATAGTATCTGAATGGATCAATATCTGATCCGATCAGATCTATACTAGTGTCCCCAGGAGTTTAGGGTTCCCAAAAACGCAGTGTTAGCGGAATCAGCCCAGATGCCTGCTAGCACCTGCGTTTTGCCCCTCCGCCCAGCCCACCCAAGTGCAGTATCGATCGATCACTGTCACTTACAAAACACTAAACGCATAACTGCAGCGTTCGCAGAGTCAGGCCTGATCCCTGCGATCGCTAACAGTTTTTTTGGTAGCGTTTTGGTGAACTGGCAAGCGCCAGCGGCCTAGTACACCCCGGTCGTAGTCAAACCAGCACTGCAGTAACACTTGGTGACGTGGCGAGTCCCATAAGTGCAGTTCAAGCTGGTGAGGTGGCAAGCACAAGTAGTGTCCCGCTGCCACCAAGAAGAAGACAAACAGGCCCGTCGTGCCCATAGTGCCCTTCCTGCTGCATTCGCCAATCCTAATTGGGATCCCCAACCAAATGCAGTCGGCTGCATGAGAGGCATTTTCTTTATGTCCTCCCAAGTACCCCTACCCAAAAACCCCCCCAAAAAAGATGTCGTGTCTGCAGCAAGCGCTGATATAGGCGTGACACCCGCTATTATTGTCCCTCCTGTCCTGACAATCCTGGTCTTTGCACTGGTGAATGTTTTGAACGCTACCATTCACTAGTTGAGTATTAGTGTAGGGTACAGCATTGCACAGACTAGGCACACTTTCACAGGGTCTCCCAAGATGCCATCGCATTTTGAGAGACCCGAACCTGGAACCGGTTACAGTTATAAAAGTTAGTTACAAAAAAAGTGTAAAAAAAAAAAAAATATATAAAATAAAAAAAAATAGTTGTCGTTTTATTGTTCTCTCTCTCTCTATTCTCTCTCTATTGTTCTGCTCTTTTTTACTGTATTCTATTCTGCAATGTTTTATTGTTATTATGTTTTATCATGTTTGCTTTTCAGGTATGCAATTTTTTATACTTTACCGTTTACTGTGTTTTATTGTTAACCATTTTTTTGTCTTCAGGTACGCCATTCACGACTTTGAGTGGTTATACCAGAATGATGCCTGCAGGTTTAGGTATCATCTTGGTATCATTCTTTTCAGCCAGCGGTCGGCTTTCATGTAAAAGCAATCCTAGCGGCTAATTAGCCTCTAGACTGCTTTTACAAGCAGTGGGAGGGAATGCCCCCCCTCCCCCACCGTCTTCCGTGTTTTTCTCTGGCTCTCCTGTCTCAACAGGGAACCTGAGAATGCAGCCGGTGATTCAGCCAGCTGACCATAGAGCTGATCAGAGACCAGAGTGGCTCCAAACATCTCTATGGCCTAAGAAACCGGAAGCTACGAGCATTTCATGACTTAGATTTCGCCGGATGTAAACAGCGCCATTGTGAAATTGGGAAAGCATTTTATCACACCGATCTTGGTGTGGTCAGATGCTTTGAGGGCACAGGAGAGATCTAGGGTCTAATAGACCCCAATTTTTTCAAAAAAAGAGTACCTGTCACTACCTATTGCTATCATAGGGGATATTTAAATTCCCTGAGATAACAATAAAAATGATTAAAAAAAATGAAAGGAACAGTTTAAAAATAAGATAAAAAAGCAAAAAAATTATAAAGTAAAAAAAAAAAAAAGCACCCCTGTCCCCCCCTGCTCTCGCGCAAAGGCGAACGCAAGCGTCGGTCTGGCGTCAAATGTAAACCATGCATGTGAGGTGTCACCGCAAACGTCAGATCGAGGGCAGTAATTTTAGCTGTAGACCTCCTCTGTAAATCTAAAGTGGTAACCTGTAAAGGCTTTTAAAAATGTATTTAGTTTGTCGCCACTGCACGTTTGTGCGCAATTTTAAAGCATTTCATGTTTGGTATCCATGTACTTGGCCTAAGATCATCTTTTTTATTTCATCAAACATTTGGGCAATATAGTGTGTTTTAGTGCATTAAAATTTAAAAAAGTGTGTTTTTTCCCCAAAAAATGCGTTTGAAAAATCGCTGCGCAAATACTGTGTGAAAAAAAAAAAATGAAACACCCACCATTTTAATCTGTAGGGAATTTGCTTTAAAAAAAATATATAATGTTTGGGGGTTCAAAGGAATTTTCTTGCAAAAAAAAATAATTTTTTCATGTAAACAAAAAGTGGCAGAAAGGGCTTTGTCTTCAAGTGGTTAGAAGAGTGGGTGATGTGTGACATAAGCTTCTAAATGTTGTGCATAAAATGCCAGGACAGTTCAAAACCCCCCCCAAATGACCCCATTTTGGAAAGTAGACACCCCAAGCTATTTGCTGAGAGTCATGTCGAGCCCATGGAATATTTTATATTGTGACACAAGTTGCGGGAAAGAGACAATTTTTTTTTTTTTTTGCACAAAGTTGTCACTAAATGATATATTGCTCAAACATGCCATGGGAATATGTGAAATTACACCCCAAAATACATTCTGTTGCTTCTCCTGAGTACGGGGATACCACATGCGTGAGACTTTTTGGGAGCCTATTTGCGTACGGGACCCCGAAAACCAAGCACCGCCTTCAGGATTTCTAAGGGCGTAAATTTTTGATTTCACTCTTCACTGCCTATCACAGTTTCAGGGGCCATGGAATGCCCAGGTGGCACAAAATGACCCCATTTTGGAAAGTAGACACCCCAAGCTATTTGCTGAGAGGTATAGTGAGTATTTTGCAGACCTCACTTTTTGTCACAAAGTTTTGAAAATTGAAAAAAGAAAAAAAAAAGTTTTTTCTTGTCTTTCTTCATTTTCAAAAACAAATGAGAGCTGCAAAATACTCACCATGCCTCTCAGCAAATAGCTTGGGGTGTCTACTTTCCAAAATGTGGTCATTTGGGGGTTTTTGTGCCATCTGGGCATTCCATGGCCTCCGAAACTGTAATAGGCAGTGAAGAGTGAAATAAAAAATTTACCCCCTTAGAAATCCTGAAGGCGGTGATTGGTTTTCGGGGCCCCGTACGCGGCTAGGCTCCCAAAAAGTCCCACACATGTGGTATCCCCATACTCAGGAGAAGCAGCTAAATGTATTTTGGGGTGCAATTCCACATATGCCCATGGCCTGTGTGAGCAATATATCATTTAGTGACAACTTTGTGCAAAAAAAAAAAAAGGGTCACTTTCCCGCAACTTGTGTCAAAATATAAAATATTCCATGGACTCAACATGCCTCTCAGCAAATAGCTTGGGGTGTCTACTTTCCAAAATGGGGTCATTTGGGGGGGTTTTGTGCCATCTGGGCATTTTATGGCCTTCAAAACTGTGATAGGTAGTGAGGAGTGAAATCAAAAATTTACGCCCTTAGAAATCCTGAAGGCGGTGATTGGATTTCGGGGCCCCGTACGCGGCTAGGCTCCCAAAAAGTCCCACACATGTGGTATCCCCGTACTCAGGAGAAGCAGCTGAATGTATTTTGGGGTGCAATTGCACATAGGCCCATGGCCTGTGTGAGCAATATATCATTTAGTGACAACTTTTTGTAAAAAAAATTTATTTTTTTTTGTCATTATTCAATCACTTGGGACAAAAAAAATAAATATTCAATGGGTTCAACGTGCCTCTCAGCAATTTCCTTGGGGTGTCTACTTTCCAAAATGGGGTCATTTGGGGGGGGTTGTACTGCCCTGCCATTTTAGCACCTCAAGAAATGACATAGGCAGTCATAAACTTAAAGCTGTGTAAATTCCAGAAAATGTACCCTAGTTTGTAGACGCTATAACTTTTGCGCAAACCAATAAATATACGCTTATTGACATTTTTTTTACCAAAGACATGTGGCCGAATACATTTTGGCCTCAATGTATGACTAAAATTGAGTTTATTGGATTTTTTTTATAACAAAAAGTAGAAAATATCATTTTTTTTCAAAATTTTCGGTCTTTTTCCGTTTATAGCGCAAAAAATAAAAACGGCAGAGGTGATCAAATACCATCAAAAGAAAGCTCTATTTGTGGGAAGAAAAGGATGCAAATTTCGTTTGGGTACAGCATTGCATGACCGTGCAATTAGCAGTTAAAGCAACGCAGTGCCAAATTGGGAAAAGACCTCTGGTCCTTAGGCAGCATAATGGTCCGGGGCTGAAGTGGTTAAGCTTTGACGAAAAAAAAAAGATTGGTTTCTATGCAGAGCTGCACTAGATTCTGTATGAATTAGTTTTAGTAAACCCCCCCCTTTGTGTTTATCATGATTTTATCTTGCATGGCTTTTTTACAGTGTGAAAGGGCTCGGGCTTTCACATTGGGATTGCAGATGAGGCTTCTTTCAGTTGCTTTACAGGTGCTTTTTTTAACGCTAAAGCGCCTGAAAAACGCCCCAGTGTGAAAGGGGTCTTAAAGGTAGAATTTAAACGAAGAATAATATCATTACACAATAGTAAAATACTAATATGGATAAAGTTTTCTACAAACAATTGTGTAAAACAGGCACAATTTCAAGCCTATATTGATGGAAAGGCTACACAGGTCATGGTCTGGAACAGCTGTAAAGAGACAGGCTGCCTGTTAATAAACTTTATAATATTTCATGTAATTAACATATGCCAGACTCCGACCCCACTCCCGCTGTCACAGTGCAAGAAGAAAACATGAACTGTGGCATAGCTCCCAACTGTCCCTGATTTTGACGGACTGTCCCGGATTTTGAGCAATGTCCCTCTGTCCCTCATTTTGGTCTGATCTATATAGTTGTATAAAAAGTGTTTTCCTTTGTTAAACCTTTCATCCAATTTCTAAATTGCTGCATTTGTAAATGTAAAAAGTCAGTATAAAGGAATAATAGTGGTAAAAAAAGTACTTGTGGGTTTACATAATCTTTTTTTTATAACTCTCCTTTAAGGGGGCGTGACAGGGGGTGTGTCATATGCATACATACTTTTGCTCATAGGTGTCCCTCTTTTCCTTTTCAAAAAGTTGGGAGGTATGACTGTGGTGCAATAAACCTTCAAGCTTTTGGCTGGGAGGGGACATATTATTCATAAGTCATTTTTGCCAGTGACACCTACTGGCAAAAACCAGGGACTGCACCAACACTGTTTTAAGGGGAAAGCTGAGTGAGACAGCACAAATTTGCCTGAGCAGATTACCACTTTCATGGGAAAAATTTGCAAATATTTTTTTTTTTTTTTTAATTGTCACACAAGTCATATTGTAATTGAATGTTATTAAAAATTACCTTTCCATTTTAATCTGTAGCACTGTAATTTTCTGTAAAATGTAATGCACTATGGCACACAGATGGTGTACAGAACGACCCCGCAGATATGTCATTTTCTGCTTGTGTGATCGGCTTACTGATTTTCTCAGAAGTCTGCACTAAGATACAAATCAGATTTTGAGCATCCCCTGCAATAAAAATGTCATTTTTGGTGAGGTACTCTCAAAGGGAAATTGCGTCTAAAGAGATGCAGACCTTGCCAATTTCCTCATTAGAGCCCTGCAGGTGCAGCAGTTGACTAATGATTAGAAAATCACTCCCATACAGACCCACTTAGCACAAACAGCTATACCTTCAGAATAACAAAGGGTAGGAATCTGCTACAAAGAGGGGAATGTTTATTTCTTCCTTGTCAAAAGAAGTTTATTGAGTATACAATATTATAAAGATACATAAAGTAAGTTTACAAGGATCTATAAAGTAAGCTCATTGTTTTACAGTAGGGTTTATATAGGTAAATATCATGAAATTTCAAATATTAAACATTGGGTTCACATAAACCTAAATTAAAGATATATATCATTTCCTTAGTTACTTTTGTAGGTATTTAAATGATTTATACCTACTATACATATTGTTTACAGGTAGAGTGTATATAGGTCAAATAAATTCTGATAATGAGCTTTAATCGTAAGGTGGAGAAAAGGAAAGAGAAAGAAGAAAAAGGGTAGAAAGGCAGAGGTATGGTCCACAAGGTTGTCCCGCTCGTCAGTTTATTATTCTTTTTAGTTCTCTTTGAAGCCTTAGAATGGGTGTCTCTGTAAGTCATTTAATCTGTTACCATGGCAACAGGACAGAGTCATTGAAATTTGACAGGAACTGTTGTTTTATCCAAGGATGCCAAAGTTTTTCAAATTTTGGAATTTGATTTTGATCGATGGCTACCATCTTAGCATGGGACATTGTATTATTCATTCTGTGAATTGTTTCTGCTAGTACCAATGTAGGATATTTCCATGCCTTGGCCACTGTTTGTTTTGCAGCCGTTATTAGTTGGACCATAAGTTTGAATTGAGAGAGTGTTAACCATTCCGGTTTTAGATTAAGTAAAGTTATATATGGATCTGGTTGTATTATTTTTTTAAATATTTTAGATGCAATCACGAAGACTTCCTTCCAGAAGGTTTGGATTACTGGGCACGTCCACCATATGTGTAAATGTGTGCCTATTTCTGGGCATCCTCGAAAACAAAGAGCTGAGGTATTAGATGAATATTTTGCCACTCTAGCGGGTACAAGGTACCAGCGAGTTAGGACTTTATAATTTGTCTCCAGTGCTAAGATGTTGGGTGAAGATGACTTAGATGTGAGCCATATGTTAGACCTGTCCGTGTCTTCTAAAGTTCGTCCCAGGTCCTCCTTCCACCTCTGAACGTAAGAGGGTCTATTAAGATTTACTACTCCATATAATTGATTATAAAGTGATGAAATTGTACCTTTAGCAAATGGATCTTTTGTACAGATTGATTCAAAAATGGATAATTGGGATAATGGTGTATCCCCCTTTAGGAATGGTGTATAGAAATTTTTGATTTGGAGATATCTAAATATCTCAGAGTTTGGTAGATCATATTTTTCTCTAAGCGATGGGAATGAAAGGAATGATTTAGATGCTATGAAGTCATTTAGTGTCTGAATGCCTGATGTTGTCCAAGCTTTAAAAGAATTTGGGTAGATCCATGCCGGATAAAAGGCCGGATTTCTGATAAAAGAAAGGAGAGGATTGTGTGGAGATTGTAACTGATATTTGGTTTTTAGTTTATCCCAGAGAGATAAGAAGTGTTTAGTTATGGGATTATGAATTTTAAAGCGGTCTTTAGGATCAAGCCATAACAAGTTTGATATTAATAGAGGGTCATTTTCTGAAGCCTCTATAAATACCCATAATGGGATTTCCTGTTTTGCATGGTATTTGGACAGACTGGCCAAATGTACTGCTCTGTAGTAGTTAGTAAAATTAGGGTATCCCAGGCCTCCTTTATTTTTGGGAAGATGTAGTGTGTGTATAGGTATACGTGGTTTAGAAGAGCCCCATATAAATGAAGTTGCTCTTTTTTGTACTATTCTCAAAAAATAGGAAGGAATTGGAATAGGGAGGACTCTGAATAGATAAAGCAATTTGGGTAGAATAGTCATTTTGATTGCATTAATCTTCCCTATCCAGGATAAAGGAAGTTGCGACCATTCTTTTATTAGATTTGTGATCTGTCTTAATACAGGAGGATAATTGGTTGAGAATAAGTCAGAATGAGATGCTGTTAAATGAATTCCAAGATATGGGATTGATTTTTCTGCCCATGTGAATGGGAGTGCAGCCCTAGCCGGGATCAATTCCATGTTTGTGAGCGAAATATTAAGCACTAGGCATTTCTTAGGATTAATCATAAGGCCGGATAGGGCTGCAAATCCATCAAGAGCTGGTATTAAGTTAGGACCAGAGACCTGTGGTGATGATAGAAAAAGTAATATATCGTCTGCAAATATACATAATTTGTGTGTAATACCTCCTACTTCAATGCCAGTTATAGTTTGGTTTGTTCTGATGTATTGGGCCATGGGTTCGAGTATAAGGGCAAATAATAAGGGAGATAATGGGCAACCCTGTCGGGTACCTCTTTCGATATTAAAGGCATCAGATTTGTATCCAGCATATTTTATATAGGCTTTGGGTTTATTATATAATGCTTTGATTCATGTTAAAAAGTGGGGTCCAAAACCCCATTTTTGTAATGAATATTGCATATATTGCCATGATACTGTGTCAAATGCCCTCTTAATATCGAGAGATAGAAAACATAAAGGGATTTTCCGTTTTTTAGCAATATGTGCCAATAACACTGCCCTGCGTATATTATCGCCTGCCTGTCTATTTGGCATGAAGCCTACTTGATCTCTATGTATTAATTTTCCTATAATGCTATTGAGGCATTTTGCTATTATTTTTGCTAATAATTTAATATCAAGGTTTAACAGAGAGATAGGCCGATAATTCACACAGGAAGTATCATCAGAAAGGGGTTTTGGGATCATACAAACAATTGCCATTAGTGTTTCTTGCCGAAAAGAATGTCCTTCTAGAAGTTTGTTAAAAGTTTCAGTGAGAATGGGAGAGAGTATTTCTGAGAATGTTTTATAGTATAAAGCCGAGTAGCCGTCTGGGCCTTGTCTTTTGTTAAGTTTTAGGTCTTTTATGGCGTTAGCAACTTCATCTATAGTTATAGGCTCATCCAAACTGCTTTTTTGATTCTGAGACAACTCAGGTAAGGTTATTTTTGAGAAGAAGGATTCAGCCTCTGTAGGATTAAATTCATTGTTTGTCTTGTATAAAGTTGCGAGATGTGAGTGAAATTTATGGACTATTTTAACTGGATTACAAGTATAAAAATTTTTTGATAATTTCAAACGTATTGGTTTGAAAGATTTGTTAGTTGAATTTAATGCCCGAGCCAAATATGTACCTGGTTTGTTTGTATTCATGTAGAAATTGTGTTTGGAGCGTTTGAGGGATTTATCAACTGACTCAGTGAGAAATAGATCGTATTCCAATCTAGATTTTTCCAGATGAGATTTTGTACTCTGAGATGGATTATCTTGGAATGATATGTAGGCTGCATTAAAATTGAGTTCTAGTTTTTTTGCTAGATTTTTGCGTTCCCGTTTAAATAGTGCCATTTGTCTTTGTATTGTACAACGCAAGACAGGCTTATGAGCTTCCCACAGTGTTATTGGGGAAATGTCTGTTGTATTATTAATTGATATGTATTCCTTTAAAGCTTGTTCAATGGCCATCTGATGTAGTGGGTGTTTGAGCATTATGTCCGGTAAGTACCACGTTGGGTCATGCGCTTTTGGTATGGCTGAGGCTATAGTAGTGTATACTGCATTATGGTCAGACCACGGAATCGGAATTATATCTGATGCAATAATTTCTGGTATCATTCCTATTGTTAGAAAAATATGATCTATTCTGGTGAAGGTTTGATGAGGGTGCGAGAAATAAGTGAATTTCTTTTTCATTGGGTTACTTTCTCTCCACGAATCTACCAGATTGTATTTGGAAAGAAGTTGAGAAAAAGGTAATCTAGAGGTTATTTTGGATGGTGTAAAAGGTGATTTATCTAGAAATGGGAGGAGGACCTGGTTCGAATCCCCACACATTATCACTGTTCCTATTTTGTGTGTATTAATCACTTGTAATATATGTGAGAGGAATGGTGTAGGTTGTTTGTTAGGAGCGTAGTAGGAAATCACCATGATTGCTGTATCCATTATATAACCCATGAGTATCAGGTATCTACCTTCTGGGTCTTTAATTTCTGATGATAAGGTGAATGGTGTGGATCGGTGAAATGCAATTAGAGTTCCCCTTTGCTTGGTACAGGCAGAAGCCGTGTAAATTTGTTGATAAAAAGGAGAAATATATTTTGGAGTAGAATCTTTGGTGAAGTGTGTTTCTTGGAGGCATACTATGTGAGCCTTCTTGTTATGGAAAGTACGGAAGGCTTTGGTCCTTTTTTGAGGGACATTTATTCCCTGAACATTCAGAGAAAGTATATTCAGTGGTGCCATGGCAATAGATCAAATAGTTTTGACTTACTTTTTGTTATGCAGAGCTGACTGCGCAGATCAACCTGTGTGGACTGAAGAGATGAATAGATAGAAAAGAAACCAGTGAATTCTGGAGTAAAGAGTAAACAAAAAACATATGAGATTAGATGATACATTGTATAAATTATTTTTTGCAAGTAATCACAATTTACCCGTGAAAGAGAATAAATATCTCTCTCAGGGGAATAAGTGCCTTCATCACACTCCCACATAATATGGTTGGGAGAATGAGGAGGGCTAATGGGGGTACACGGATCTTCCGCTTACAGGAGAGAAGTGCTATGTCAAAAGACATCAAAATGATGATTCATTAATTGGAGTGCAGAATATGGTTTTTGTTGAAATTATTTATTCCAGGGTGGTTGTATATGGTTAGTCTTGCCCTAGGCTAAATAATTCAGTTAGAAAGGTACTGTTAATAACTTTGGTATTGATGAAGATAGTTTGAATTATTTTGGGATTTTAACCCTTTTAGAGTAAACAATTACATATTTTATTCATATGTAACTGTTTAGATATGTTAACTCATAAAATTGAGGTTGTATTGCTTCAGATTAGAATAAACAAAAACTTTGTTCTAGGAACTAGTTAGGTAATAATATATTTGTTTTAAGAAAAGAAAGAAAAAGCTTCTATTACTTCTGGATTATTGAACATATTTGTCCTAAAAAGTAATAAATCTATTGTTATTACCTGAAAATATATAACTGAACAAGAATTTCCTTATTTCACTTATATATTCTAAGGCTATATGAATCATAAGTAATAAGAAATATAACTGGAATGTAACATGATCCCACACAGTGCGTGACTATCAGATTGCAGTCACATTCAGTTATAAATACAGGTTTTTTATAGAGAACCATCTCTTAGTATAATAAATGAAGAGATATCAGGAATTAGGATGTCAGTCCATTGAATCTTCTTGGTCCATGGATGATGTGGCATAACGGCCTCTTTTGTGAGAATGATGATTCCCATTTTGTTCTGAAATTTTCTGGGTGCTGCCTGAAGGTGAAGATGATGCCATTCTTCTGCGTGTGGGAGAGTTGCTGCTTGTGGGTTCTGTCAGATTTAATTTTAAAAGGGTTTGTTGTAGTTCATCTGCTGATCTGCTTCTGTAAATTGTACCTTGGTAGTTAAATCTGACTGAAAAGGGGAAGCCCCATTGATACATAATGTTGTGGCGTTGCAGTTCCATTAGTTGGGGTTTCATGGATCGTCTTTTAGTAATAGTAAGTTGGGATAGGTCAGCAAAAATTTGATAACTGTGTCCTTGAAAATTAAGTTCCTTTTTTTCTCTTGCAGCAATTAGTATTTGTTCTTTCATTCTGTAATAATGAAATTTTGTGATTATATCACGTGGGGGTCCATCTTTCTTTTTGGTTGTGAGGGCTCTGTGTACTCTGTCCAGTTCTAAATGTTCAATAGGGATATCTGGCTTTAGTTCTTGTAATAGAGCAGTAATAGTAGATTGCAGGTCTGTCACAGTTTCAGGTATTCCCCTTATGCGCAAGTTTGAACGTCTGGCTCTATTTTCGTAATCTTCGAGCTTAGTTTGAAGTATTAAATTCTCTTCTTTTAATTGTTCCAATTCTGTTATATTTTCTTGGGTTGTAATTTCAATTTCATCCATTTTTATTTCTAAGGCTGCGGTGCGGTTTCCCAGCTCTCTTATTTCTTTGGTTAGGCTTTTTGTTATTTGGTCTGAGGTTTGTTTTATAGCCTTATGAAGCATCTTTTCAAATTGTAATAATATTACTGGGGATGCTGAGGAGGCTTGTGGAGAAGTTTGTGAGAGGATTTGTTCTGTATCTGACTCAAATGGAGAGTCTTGCTGTGACATTTTCTGTCTGTGAGAGCGCCCTGATGCTGTATATTGTGAGGTGACTGGAGCTGCTTTAGTTGCAGTGAGTGCCTGTGAGCTCTTTGTGAGGTGATTTTTATTTCTGCCACGGCTTCCTCCCAGTACCATATTTCCTGCCCAAACTTTAACAGTTTGTTCCCTGGGGCAAAAAGGTTCAAATGGATACCTTTTGAGCCTGCAGGCTCCGCTTTGTCCTTCTCTTCTCTCCTCAGCGGTGTGGAGCTCTAACAATGCATGTCTGCTCCTCTAGACTCCGCCCATCTCCCCTTGGAATGTTTATTTCTTAATGAAAGTGGAATTACTTTTTAAATGAAAAAAATGTTTTTTATGTTAAAAAATGTTTAATCAATAAAAATAATAATTAAAAAAAAAGTAGCCCAGTACCCTAGCGCATACAGTACATGCAAATGTATATGCGGCATAGGTTCCACACATGTATGTAAAAAGCAATTGCACCACACATGTGAGGTATTGCGAACATTAGAGCGAGAGCAATCATTTTAGAAACCATCATTCATAGTTAAATTGTTTGTTAACCTAAAAAAAAAAAACTGATCCTGTTCCCTTAAAGTATGTTATACAGCATAGTGCTTGTGCTGTGTAATTTGGCTGATCCTGCCTAGCTATACCCTCCCCCTTGTAAACTGACCACAGTTTATCATGGCTGTTGAGCCCTGACACCGTGGTCAGTTTACGTGCCTCTGTCATCCGCAGCCCCGGCTATAACCCTCTCTGTCCTCTCCTCCGTCCTCTCCCCACCTGTCTGTTCTGTGTCAGTGCTCACCCCTTCCCCTCCTGCTGCTCTCATAACTACTATAAAATCCTCCCATCCCCTCTGTAACATAACAATATGTGTCCCTGGGCCTGTGTTATATAAATATATATAGTCGCCTGTCAATTTGATTGGACAGATTAATGAGGGCATCTAAAGTCTCTGGCATGCCCACTCGGACTAGTTCATCTTTTAATGATTCAGACAGACCCATGCGGAACTGGTACCGCAGGGCTTCGTCATTCCAGTTAGTGTCGGAACTCCAACGCCTGAACTCTGATACATAGTCTTCCGCTGGTCTACGGCCTTGCTGAAGTGAATGCAGGGCCACCTCCGCAGTGGCTGTCAGTTGCGGGTCTTCGTAGAGCTAGGACATGGCTTGGAAGAAAGTGCTCAAGTTATCAAGAGAGGCATCCTTCTGCTCCAGGAGGCGATGTGCCCATGACTGAGGTTCCCCCAGCAGCAGGGAGATAACGAAGCCCACTTTGGTAGATTCAAGAGAAAAAGTCCTTGGCTGCAGGACAAAGAAAAGTTTGCAGGCATTACGGAAAGCTCTGAATTTACTACGGTTCCCAGAGAACCTTTCGGGTGTGGGGACCTTGGGTTCAGGCGGCAACATCACCACTGAAGAAGCAGCAGAAGTCCCGGATGAAGATGGTGAAGATGCGGACAGAACCTGAACTCGTTCCTCCAGCCGATTGTAGCCTTCTTGAAGGTTCTTTACAGTCTGAGTAAGTCCATCAAGATGGCAACAAAGCTCATCCATCGGAGAGGCTCCCTGCGCGGGCTCGGACATGGCTGTCCGGTACTGTCACGTACCTGGTGGTTGAGCCCACTTATGCAGGAAGTGGCCTCCCGTGTACCTCTGGCTCGAGAACCCCTGATAGAGCAGACAGGGGCACGGGAGTGCAGGGGGCACAAGTGCCTGGTGGGTTGCAGATGCAGGGGCTGATCCGGACTTCTGGTAAACTGCAAGGAGACCAGTTGTGGACTGGAGCAGGGACCCTGTAGACGGCAGGAGCAACAGCAAGATGGAAGCTGCACTTGGTAAGGAGGTGTATTGTAGTCCAGGAGAAGTGAGCAGGATAACTGAGGACTGCGGGAAGCAGGGTGGTATAGCAGTTCAGCAGGATCAGCAAGGAGGACCAGACTGGCAGCTGGAGGCAGGAACCAATAAGAGGTGTACTGTAGTTCGGAGCACAAGCAAGTTTCAGGCAGGCCGGGTCATACACTGGCGGGCA
Source organism: Aquarana catesbeiana (assembly GCF_042186555.1). NCBI lineage: Eukaryota > Metazoa > Chordata > Amphibia > Anura > Ranidae > Aquarana > Aquarana catesbeiana. The sequence continues at coordinate 424,226,839 of NC_133325.1, forward strand.
GATACGGTACAGGAGCAGTAAGCAAAGTGTAGTCGGGTAGCAGGCCGGGTCAGGAACAGGCGGGCAGCGAAGTACCAGGGAGCAGGCATAAGGAATGTCAGGACAAGCCGGGGATCAGAGGCTGGCAGCAAGCAGGGAAGGTCAACGACAAGCCGGGTAACAGAAGTCAGGAAAGCAGGATAACAAGTAGCAGGGGGTCTCAGGAACGCTGTAGACTGGACAGCAAGATGGCATGGTGACAGTTTCCTTTAAATAGTGCTTTTGGCGCCAAGTACCGTCACACGAGCGCGCGAAGGGCGGCTCTTTTGATAGGAACATTGCGCACAGCTCTTCTACTGTAAGCCGGACTGCTAGGACATCTTCCTTGACACTCTCTACTCTCTTCTCCTCCTCCCCGGCTGATGTCATCGGGAGTGCTCCGCCCCGCCTACTGGAGCAGTCAGCCGAGCAGAGGAGAGAGCTGAGGAGTCACATGAGCGCCGGGAGGCGCTCTGATATAGGTACAAATCTGCATTTTTTTTATATAACACAGACACGGGGACACATATAGGTATGTTACAGAGGGTATGTGAGATTTTTATAGTAGTGGCTTAACAACCGCTTTAACTCTAAACTGATAACCTGTAAAGGCTTTTCAAGCATCACCTAAGAACATTTTTAGGTACGGGTACTCACAGTTTTGAGTCTTGAAATGTTTGGGTTGTGTCAAATAGATTTGATCAAAACTCTTTTCTGGGTATGTGTTTTGAAAACCTTGCTTTTATGTAAAATTTGTAATTGTATATATACAGTACGTGTGGGCAGCCATACTTGTTTGTACTCTGCTTTCTTCTAACGTTCTTATCTCACCAACAAGATCTATCTAAAAACAATAGACTCTATGCACTTTGCATTCTTTATTCAGTAAAACATTTCACAAATTCAAGGTACACAGATTAGCTAAATCAAGCTTTCGCATTGTGATCTGATTGATCTTTTTTTTTTTTTTTGCAGTGGACCCACCACCTCCCATTCTACAGGTAATACAAGGAGATGGCACTTTGACTATTAACATTTCAATGAAAACACCACCATGCATGCCAACTGCTTTGCGCTTTTCTTTTACGTATTCATTGGAAATCAATAATACTAACAACATTGCAGAGGTATGTGAATGTTTTTTTTTTAATCACATGTTGCATTTACGTAAACATTTGACAAACCAAAGCTAATCTAAATCAGGATATTATGAAAAAATGCAAAAAATTCTGTGAAGACAGTATGCCAAAATGTATTAGTGCTGAAATGTTATACATATCTAATTTTTCCCTCTAAAAATTAACCCAAATTCTAAGAAGGAAGCTTAAAAAGTTAGCCTGTTCCTTTTTTAAATGCTTTTAAAAGTATCCTGCCTAAGAACAGGCACCACACTATAAAACATCTCTCCGTGTACCCCTCTGAAACTCATTTCACTATGCTACTAGTGGCCTGATTTCACTGACTGGGGTTAAGCCCTTATTGTCCAGTAAGTTCACTCTCATAGACAGGGAGAAGGTCCTGAATAGCGATTAGGGGGATCCAGCATGTTTGAAATTCATGGTTCCAGAAAATGAATGTGGAAATGCGCCAGACCAATTTCTTTGTAACCATAATGTAGTGAATGACCTTTGAACTTATGTCAGCTGGCTTAAAAAGCCAATAAGAGAGCTTTTGTATATGCCAGCCCCTTTACTATAAAAGAGTGAGGTCACAGCAGCCATACTGTCAATGTGTTTATTCTAATAGGGAAAGTATAGGGAGTGCTGCTAACAAACTGCATTGAGAGATTAGTGTAGGGTCTGTATGCACTGGCAGGTCTGTTAAAGTAGATGTAAACCCCTACTGAAAATCAAATAGGTAGCAAAATATTGAGTATATTTGAGAACTTGGGGCGTCTACCTTTTTTCCTTCTTTGTTACATTTTAATACTGCTGATTTCTTGTGGCCTCTTTACAGACTGACCATGTACACATGCACTACAGTGATAGCGGGTTACGCGTGTTTTTACAGGCCATTTTTTTAAGTGATAAGTGAAGTATGTCTGAACAATGTACAACAGGGCAGAATCTTTTAGTTATTGTTTAGGAAAGAATCTGACGGTGATTTACAGGTAGGAGATTGTGGGAGACAGGGTATTAGTGTTGTCACCCCCATGGCAAAAAAGTGCCCACGTAATCTGTTATTTTCATGATAGTGAGTGTTAAAAATAAAAATAGCATTTCCAAATGATATTATCATGCTATAGCTCATATGAGAACTTAGTCGTTGGGTTTATATCTACTTTAACAAACTATGCTTAATGTGGAGCTGCACCCAAAAGGGGAAGCTATGCATGTCTGCCTTCTCCTCCCCTCTGCTGCCATATTTGGCACCTTTTAGGGAGGAGGAGGGAGCAGGTACCTTATTTTGACAGATACCCACTCCCATTTATGGCTCAGTTCACTGTAGCAAACTGAGTCAGGAGTCCCCCCCCCCCCTTCCCCCACAGCCTTGTGGGACATTTCACAGGTACCAAAGGACTGCAGCCTATTTATTTTTTTGTAATGTACTCAGCAGCCGCAACCTGGGAGCTGTTCTGCAGTCCATTACTCCCTCTGGGTTGGGCTGGTGGATACCAGGCAGTTCCTTAAGCCTAGTGCACACTAGTAGTTTTTTTTTTTTGTTCAGCCCAGCAGGACTAAATGAAAAAATATTGACTGCTCAGGAGGAGCTGCTGAACTAACTTTCCAATGTTAGTACAGCAATCTACCCTGCTGCTCTATTGTGTTCTGACAGGGGGACTGCCACCATGACCAGAACACTCCGGTCAGCGCTCTCAGCCATTGGACCGACTCCAGTACACACGGTCCGAATGTCGGATGGTTTCTATTGATCCTTTCTGATATGACTCATGCAGAAGGGGAGGCTAGTACCTTGAGTGCATATTAGGCCATGTCCAGACAGTGTTACCTCAATGACACCCAGTAGTCCATAGAATGATCACTTTTAAACATTTTAGTTGCAGTCTTGCCATCCCTGTCCATGTTTGCTTGACCAGGGCAGGAATGGCTTTATGAGAAAAAGATATAAAAAAGTGCGCATGCGTGTGGTCTCGGCGTCGGACATGTACTGACCAAGCGTTGCACACTCTTGGCTACATACCTGCTAATAACAGCGGAAGAAGGGCTAGAAATAACTTTCAACAAGCCTTCCTAATTAGGGGATGAGACGTGGACAGCAGGACAGCCCTGGAAATCACAAAAGAAAGGGGGGAATCAGTCACAATCGATGCGCTCCTCCCCAGGGCAGACCTCTTCAATCAAGATGGCATCAGAAAGGAGACACGCAGTAATCTAACAGCTACTAAACAACAGTCTCCTCACATAGAAAACCAAATCTTTTGTTAGTGTCAGTGACAAGAATTCTTCATATTTTATAGCTGTAAGTGACATGGATTCTTTACAATCCTCAGAACATCAGGTAACAATGCTTCTGAATGAGCTGTCTTCTCTTCCTTCATCCACACCAGTGTCCATAGCAATTCATGGATCTGCAAGGTCAATAGCATTATCACTGGAACAAAGTATGGCTGACATACCTGATCTTCATTCAATGTTTTCTCTAGGAAATGCAGAAATTATTACTAGATTCTCAACATTACTACAGCATGAACTATCCAAAGACTGTGCTACCATAACAGCAAACCTCAAACAAGACTTCCAGAGCATTGGCATACTTGCCAACTATCCCGAATCTCCCGGGACATTCCCAGGATTTAGACCCTTTTCCCGATTTTATCATTTCCCGGGAAATTCGGTTCTTCCTGCTTTTCACCGCCAAGGTCCGCGCCGCCATTTTCAAGAAGACCAGAAGAAGTAGGCTGACCGGGTGGCTACAATAGAAATTGAGCTGCAGCGCCGCCCACCCCCCGCCCCGCCCCGCTGCCAGTCTCTGTGACCTGTTATGGAAAGGGGTGGGGGATGGGCGGTGCCGCAGCTCAATTTCTTTTGTAACCACGCGGTTGGCTCCACCTCTATTTTGTTCCCCCTCGGCCTCTCTTCTGTAATGGTGGCGGAGACACCGCTGCTCTGGGATACCTGATAGATGTAAGGAGGGGTTCCGCTGGGGACACTGGATGTAAGGAGGGGCTCCGCTGGGGACACTGGATGTAAAGAGGCGCTCCTCTGGGGACACTGGATGTAAGGAGGGGCTCCGCTGGGGACACCAGATGTAAGGAGGGGCTCTGCTGGGGACGTCTGATGTAAGTAGGGGCTCCGCTGGGGACACCTGATGTAAAGAGGGGCTCCACTGGGGACACTGGATGTAAAGAGGGGCTCCGCTGGGGACACTGGATATAAGGGGGGCTCTGCTGGGGACACTGGATGCAAGGAGGGGCTCCGCTAGGGGCGCCTGATGTAAGGAGAGGCTCCGCTGGGGACACTGGATGTAAGGAGGGGCTCTGCTGGGGACACTGGATGTAAGGATGGTCTCCGCTGGGGACACTGGATGCAAGGAGGGGTTCCGTTGGGGATGCCTAATGTAAGGAGGGGCTCCACTGGGGACACTGGATGTAAGGAGGGGCTCCGCTGGGGACACTGGATGTAAGGATGGTCTCCGCTGGGGACACTGGATGTAAGGGGGGGCTCCGCTGGGGACACTGGATGTAAGGAGGGGCTCCGCTGGGGACACTGGATGTAAAGAGGCGCTCCGCTGGAGACACTGGATGTAAGGAGACGCTCCGCTAGGGACACTGGATGTAAGGAGTAGCTCTGCTGGGGACGCCTGATGTAAGGAGGGGCTCCGTTGAGGACACTGGATGTAAGGAGGGGCTCCGCTGGGGACACCAGATGTAAGGAGGGGCTCTGCTGGGGACGCCTGATGTAAGGAGGGGATCCGCTGGGGACACCTGATGTAAAGAGGGGCTCCGCTGGGTACACTGGATGTAAAGAGGGGCTCCGCTGGGGACACTGGATATAAGGGGGGGCTCTGCTGGGGGCACCTGATGTAAGGAGAAGCTCCGCTGGGGACACTGGATGTAAGGAGGGGCTTCGCTGGAGACACTGGGTGTGAGGATGGTCTCCGCTGGGGACACTGGATGTAAGGATGGTCTCTGCTGGGGACACTGGATGCAAGGAGGGGTTCCGCTGGGGATGCCTAATGTAAGGAGGGGCTCCACTGGGGACACTGGATGTAAGGAGGGGCTCCGCTGGGGACACTGGATGTAAGGATGGTCTCCGCTGGGGACACTGGATGTAAGGAGGGGCTCCGCTGGTGACACTGGATGTAAGGAGGGGCTCTGCTGGGGATGCCTGATGTAAAGAGGGTGTCATGAATAGGTGTGACCAGAACCGTGTGATCTGCGACAGAGGACACCAAAACGTATATAAGTGAAAATATAATAATTTATTAAAGTAAGTGAATAATATAGTACAACCACCTCCAATATGACGCAGTGCAATAACCAATCACAGACAGAGACCCACAAATAACAACAGACAGATAAGTACAATAAATGGGAAATACCAGGATCATAAACAATAGCCAGGCCAGGGTCATACACAGCAGATCAGCAGATGGACAGGGGATGTTCCAGAGACATAAACGTAAGCCAGGCCAAGGTCATACACAGGGAGATCAGCAGATGGGGTATGGAACACAGGACAGGGAGAGGATGGATGGATCAGACTGCAGGCAGGGATGCAAGGTAACAGGTGGGACAGGATAGGGATTGGAACAGAGAGACAGGATCAGAAACACGGGTCACAGGTTCAGGGCACAGGAACAGGTTCAGAATCAGGATCAGATCACAAGCTGTCAGGGCGCAATGAAGAAACCAAGGCAAACATGTGAGTGCTTGCCAGGTATTTATAGGCCTGTGATTGGCCTCAAGTGACACCTGATTGTAGGAGGTACTGTCTGCTCCACACTGCCAGGATCCATCCGCTGGTGGACGCCAGTACTGCGGCCCAAAGATGACATAACATCAGCAGGGAAAAGCTCTCCTGACAGTTCCAAACTGCCAGGAGACACCTGCTGGTGGACCTCAGTACTGCATGCCAAATGACAGATATTACCAGCAGATGGAACATTTCCTGACAGAGGGGCTCTGCTGGGGACACTGGATGTAAGGAGGGGCTCTGTTGGGGACGCCTGTTGTAAGGAGGGGCTCCACTTGGGACACCAGATGTAAGGAGAGGCTCTGCTGGGGACACCTGATGTAAGGAGGGACTCCGCTGGGGACACCAGATGTAAGGATGGGGCTCCACTGGGGACACTAGATGTAAGGAGGGGCTCTACTGGGGACACCTGGTGTAAGGAGGGGCTCTGCTGGGGACACCTGATGTAAGGAGGGGCTCTGCTGGGGACATTAGCTTGTAAGGAGGGGCTCTGCTGGGGGCACCTGATGCAAGGACAGACTTTGCTGGGGGCACCTGATGGCATCTGGTGGCAGGCGACGTGGCAGGTGACACGCTCAGGGGTCCCACTGATTCAGGATTATGGTGAGTTGAATGATTTCATTCTATATTACAATGTAATAATAGTAATAATGCGCTTCAATCATCCTGACACCACAACAACCATGGTGCTGGGATGATTGAAGCGCTAACACCAGGTGTTTGGAGTATCTTTATCTGCTGATTTGTTAAACTCTGGAATACACATTTCTATTGTGGTGTAGGACCTGGGCCAACTGTCCCTCCATCCCTCTTTCCTTCCTTCACTCTCTTTCCCTCCTTCTTTCCTTCTCTCTCCCTCCCTCCCTCTTTTCCCCTTTCTTTCTCCATCTCTTATTCATCTCAGACTCTAACCACACCCCCCATTTTACCCACGCCCATACAAGCCACACCCACTATTTCACATAAACCACGCCCATTTTCAGTGTGCAGCGCGCCACATCTTTCTTTTTTTGCTATGTCACGCCTACAAACACATGCCCCGCCCCCTAATTATAATAAGACTTCGCCTACAGCCAAAAAAGTGTCCCTATAAATTTTTTTACAATGTTGGCAACTATGCATTGGCAATAGATTGGATTTGATTGAATCTAAAATGGATATAACTATCTCCAGGGTTAATCAAAATTCTGGCATGGTTAATTAACTTTACTCGTAACTGGAGGAAGCTTATGCCAAATATGAAGATTTGGAAAATAGATCTCGTCGTTATAATATACACATATGTGGTCTCTCTGAAAACACCATTGATTTAGAAAGAGCAGTTCACATCCTAATGAAAGATCTTATTCCGGATGTACTACCTCACCAGATGGAAATAGACAGAGTTCACAGAGCCTTAACCACTCCAAGCATAGGCGTGCGCAGGAGGTGTGCCGAGTGTGCCTGGGCACACCCTAATCACCCCTTGCAGCGCAAATTCCCCCTGCTGATATTTCACCAAAGCTTCAAAAAAAATTTTTAAAAATAATAAAAAATATAAATGAAATTGTAAAAAATAATACAAAAACAAAATAATAAAAATAAAAAACTACTGACACCATCCACTACCCTACTACTTTTTTAAATGTTTACATTTATTTAGAGTGTGTGTGTGTTTAATATATATATATATATATAGGCACGCATGTGTGTTTGCATTTTGGGGTGCACACCCTAATGCAATAGGCTGCGCACACCTATGACTCCTAGATGAAATGGTCTACCGTGTGATGTAATTGACAAACCACATTACTGCCGAATTAAAGAAAAAAATGATGTCTATAGCCAGGTCATGATCAGATCTGACTTTTAATGGTTCGACTATTCAACTTTTTTAGAGATGTAGAAACTTGAAACCACTTCTCCAACAATTACTAAATCACCAGATCAAATATCGTTGGTCTTTTCCATTCCACCTCACCTTTCCTTTCAAGGGTAAATCTTATTAATTTACTACATTTCAGGAAGGTGAAAATATTGTACTATAACTAGGCATTATTACATGTGATTCTTTGTCATCAACATCACCATGTCAGAGGGGAGGGCCATTGTCACCTATTTGGTCCAGTCAACGTCAATCTAGAGGAACATCATCAATTACATGATTAGTTGACTTTATACAGAACTTGAAAAAGAATGGAACGGTAATTCTATGCGTTTGTGGTGCCACATCCAGTTTTAGAGCCAAAGCAAGAGAACCCCGCATGATGGAGTTTTTATGCACACCTAATTAAAATAGGAGTATTTAAGAATATTTCAGTAAGAAATTGTATTCATTATTAAACACATTGAGTAAAAAATTACATATGAAAAAGGAATGTATTATCCATCCATAACATTATCACCATCTTCTAACGTAACAAATATGATCCTCTTGCACCCAACTCGTTTTGGAGTACAGATATCTCCTTCTTCAGGGGTGTATATTGAAGAGGAAAACATATATATAATATAGTTTGAAAAACAGTAAATATATAGCAACATGAAAATATACATGCATACTACATATAACGATTATACAGTCAATTTAAGGGTACACTTACATATATTTTGGTGATGTGGTAGATTAACATTCCATCATATTACACTTAAAAACAAAGAAAGCATCAAAGGGACTGTGCTTGCTGCCTTTCTGCTTCAATATCTCAACCATCAAAAAGGAGTCTTAAAACTGCATAGTGTATCTATCCCAAAGAGCAGATTCCCCGCCCTCTGTAAGCCCCACAGAGGGGGTGTGGCCAGAGGAACTCACTGGGGTCAGAGTGGAGAGATTCTGCAATAAAAGGCATAAATAGTTCTGGGATATAATGATAAAAAATGTATTTGTATATCACTATATCCATCTAAAGCCCCTGGCCCGGATGGTTTTTCTGGCCATTATTATAAAAAATATAGTGAAATATTGATCCCTCACATGTGCTCTCTCTTAAATTAAATCCTCCATCATGGTTTGGTAGAATACACTCTTTAAAGATGAACAGTCTTCTGAGGATTTTATATTTATTCCGCTCTCTCCCAATTGCAATCAATATGTCAGAACTTGCAGCATTTCAAAAGAAAAGATTATCGTTCATATGGGGAAATAAGAGACCCAGGGTAAATAAATGTACTTTATACGCTCCCAAATTGAGTGATGGATTGGGAGCCCCGGATCTGCTTAAATATTTTCATGCTGCACAAATGGCACAACTAATTTGATTTCAATCTAAATTGACCTCGCCCTTATGGATGCAGATTGAAACATACTCCCATTTAAAAACAGACCTACTATACTCTGCTCATCTCTATCTTTTCCCTTGGTTTATGGGACAGACCTGCCAAGACCTATCATTTTAAATACCCCCATACTCCTTTATCACCTTTGTTTCTAAATCCCAAAATTATGCCAAGCCTCAATCTTTGAATGGTGGATTAATAAAGGATATATGCGAATAGCTGATTTTTATGACCATAGAGGAATATTAACTAAACAGTTTCTGATTGAAAAATATCAGATGCCAGAATCTGAAATGACATTATCAGATAATGAACTTTCTTAACTCTTTAAAGTGTAACTCAGATATCAAATCTATGACGCCCATGGAATATCATTGTAATGTAATCATTTTGATAGACTTAAAAATCATATTTCGGCTATTTACTCTATCCTAACATCTACTACAATGAAACAAGGTTATATGGAAAAATGGGAAAATGATTTTGAATGATACTTTAGAATTGAAGGAATAGACTAGCCCAAAATGCTTCCAAATCCCTAGTTAACACTTCGATCATCAAAGCCAATTATAAAGGATTAAGATGGTATAAGATGGTATAGAGAATAGCTTCCTATGTCCCTGCTTCACCATTGTGTTTTAGGGGCTGTGGTCAAGAGGGGACGATGTATCACATATGGTGGCAAGTAAAACGTTTCTGGATTCAAGTTTATGATCCCTCACTCAAATCAATCTGAACAAATCCCCTAAACAAACATTACTATGTAGTCCGGTGGAAAGAATTCCAAGACACCTGGAAAGATTGATTAATTTTCTCTTTATAGTGGCAAAAATTACCATAGCTAGATCCTGGAAGACAGCAACAATTCCTTTTCCTGGCCCATCCTCCCGTCAGGACACAATGGGTTAACATCTCCTCTGGAGCCCCACATTACCACCTGTATAGCTGAATAAAAGGCAGCTCCTCCCCAACTAAGACAGTTCTTCTTTTTTGGTCTGCTCCAGGCCACATGTTGATTGCAGTTGGTAAGTAAGTTGTTTGCTGAATCCCCCCTGCCAAACTTACCCCTCCATGTTCAGCCTCTCATGGAGTTTGGAAGACCCAGAATGCATAGTTGCCAACATTGAAAAAAAAATATGTGGGACACTTTTTTGGCTGTAGGCAGAGCCGTACAATAATTAGGGGGCGGGGCATTCGTTTGTAGGCGTGGCTTAGCAAGAATTCATAAGTGCGGTGCGCAAAGCGCACCGCTGCAAAAATGGGCGTGGCTTACGCAAAAGTGGGTGTGGCTTGTGTGAAAGTGGGCGTGACTTACGTGAAAAGTGGGTGTGGCTCAAGAGGGTGTGGTTAGAGTCTGAGATGAATGAGGGATGGAGAGGGAAAGGGGGAGAGGGGGAAAGGGGGAGAGGGAAATGACGGGACAGCAGCCCCAGATCCTACACAATAAAAATATGTGTATTCTAGAAAGTTTAACAATCAGCAGATAAAGATACTCCAAACACCTGGTGTTAATGCTTCAATCATCCCGGCACCATGGTTGTTATGGTGTCAGGATGATTGAAGCGTATTATTTCTATTATTACATTGTAATAAAAAATTAAATCATTCAACTCACCATAATGCCGAATCAGTGGGATCCCTGAGCGTGTCACTAGCCACGTCGCCTGCCACCAGCAGAGTCTGTCCTTGCATCAGGTGCCCCCAGCAGAGTCTGTCCTTGCATCAGGTGCCACCAGCAGAGTCTGTCCTTGCATCAGGTGCCCCCTCCAGAGTCTGTCCTTGCATCAGGTGCCCCCGCCAGAGTCTGTCCTTGCATCAGGTGCCACCAGCAGAGTCTGTCCTTGCATCAGGTGCCCCCGCCAGAGTCTGTCCTTGCATCAGGTGCCCCCGCCAGAGTCTGTCCTTGCATCAGGTGCCCCCGCCAGAGTCTGTATAGACCCCCTCAGTGCAGACCCCCTCCATCAGTGCAGATCCCCTCCATCAGTGCAGACCCCCTCCATCAGTGCAGATCCCTCCATCAGTGCAGCCCCCCCTCTATTATTGCAGCCCCCCCTCAGTGCAGCCCCCCTCTATTAGTGCAGCCCCCCTCTATTAGTGCAGACCCCCCTCAGTGCAGCCCCCCTCTATTAGTGCAGACCCCCCCTCAGTGCAGCCCCCCTCAGTTAGTGCAGCCCCCCCTCAGTTAGTGCAGCCCCCCGCTCAGTGCAGCCCCCCTCAGTTAGTGCAGCCCCCCCTCAGTTAGTGCAGCCCCCCCTCAGTTAGTGCAGCTCCCCTGTTAGTCCGGCCCCCGCTCAGTGCAGGAGTGGCCGGTGTTCTGCCGAGAAAGTTCCACTTGGCAATGGAGGATCCCCTGTACTGCGCAGGCGCAACACTTGCGCAGTACGGGGCTGGGAGCTTTCAGCAAGACACGGCGACGACGCTGTGTCTTCTGCTCGCTTCAGTGGAGAGGGGAGGGGCCGTGCAGCTAAAGAAGGCGCTTCATTAGCTGCACGGATCGAGCCCCCTTCCCCTCTCCACTAAACACTAGAGGAAGAGAGAGCGGCGGCGCCGGACGCCATTTTGCTGGAGCCCGCTGCTCCAAAAAAACAAAAAAAAACAACATTCCCGATTTTCCTTATGGAAAATCCCGATTCGGGACACTCTCCAATCGGGACGAGGGTCCCAAAATCGGGATTGTCCCGGGAAAATCGGGACTGTTGGCAACTATGCAGAATGCTGAAGGTAAATACTTTTTTTTTTTTTGGGTGCCTTTTTGTGCCAAGGCTGAGGACAAAACAGCATTGATATTGTACAGGTGTTGTATTATAAGAGCTCTGCAATGTTATCATTGTCTCTCTCTTTGGTTTTATTTTTTCCTGTCTTTATATGCAGCACCCTGCACTCTGTCCTGGCTTTATTGTCAGTCTGAGAGCGGCTGTGAATGGTGTCACAGGGTACAGGGACACAAGTAAAGGACTTATCTCAGATTCTGACTCTCCTGTCTGTCTCTGGATGTGCTGTCCTGGCTCCCTTGCTATGCTGTGTACTCCTGTGGGCTTGACAGTCTGACTTTTTTTTGTCTCAGACTTTAGGACCCCATACATACTATGCTACTTTTGTTGTCTGGTTTCCTTAGTGCAAGGGCCTGCAAGGCCTGCCTCATTGCATACAAATCGAGACTCTTATGCCGCGTACACATGGTCGGACTTTTCGACCGGACTTGTCTGACGGACGCCGACGGACCAAATCCGCCGAACAATCCGATCGTGTGTGGGCTTCACCGGACCTTCAGCGGACTTTTCCAGTCGCAAATCTGACGGACTTTAGATTTGGAACATGCTTCAAATGTTTACATCGTAACTCCGCCGGACCCAGCAATCCGCTAGTCTTTATGCTAGTCCGACGAACAAAAAACGGCGCTAGGGCAGCTATTGGCTACTGGCTATCAACTTCCTTATTTTAGTCCGGTGTATGTCATCACGTACAAATCCGTCGGACTTTGGTGTGATCGTGTGTAGGCAAGTCTGGTCGTTAGAAAATCCATTGAAAGTCCGCCAAAAGTCAGTCGAAAGTCTGTCGGACAGGCCGTCTGACTTTTTTAGCTGAAAAGTCCAACCGTGTGTAGGTGGCATTAGGTTTGGCCTCTTGTTGTGTGGTTTTGGTAAATCTGAGGGAAGACATCCAGAGAAGATTGTATAGTGTGTGTCCAGCTTAACTGTGTCTGCTGTCTGCCTTTGGAAATGCTGCCTGAAGCTCACCTGATGCTTCTAAGGTGAGTGGATGAAGGTGGATGGCTCTTAAAGAGACAGGGTACCATATTTTTTGGTGAGAGGTAATATGTTTTTCTCCATATATTTTGTGCAAATATGAGCTTTCCACACCTGTTAGTGGCACAGAAGATTAGCAAAGGTAGGAGGGGGCGACGTGGGACATGGTTCTTAAAAGAGTGCCCAAGGAGATTATGCAAATTAGGGGTTTTGTATTATTTTGGAATCAGAAACCCTGAATGCAAAACGCTCCAAAAAAACATAAAACCGGCCAACAATCCTCTATTCCTGACCAGGACAATGAAACAGGTTGTCACATCTATTAAAGTGGATGTAAACCCTCCATACACCCAGTAAAGTGAATGGCCTCAAATGATACACAGAGATGAACCAAATCTCCCTACATAAGTTTCTACATGTATATCTGCTGTCTTCACATTTATATACTGTTTAGAAAGTTCAGATCGTGTTAGGAAATGTTCTCTTCCTGTTTAACACAGAGTGTGGTGTTTGGGCATACAGTCAATATAGCGTAAATTGCTGATTGGAGGAAAGGCACACCCCCCCCCATCACGTTTTGTACAGGGCCAGCTCCCTGCTAATCTATTTATAGCAGCCTCCCCAGACAGAAATGTCAGGCTGTTTTTTTCTGATGTGTCCAAGAATTTGTCAGGAGTTATCAGGCTGATAACAGAAGAATGGGTCAGGAGAGAGCTACAGGACACTGAAGATATATGTGCCCAGCTCAAATTTCATGTATTAGGCTATGTTTTTTACCGAGATTTTTTTGCCGTGACTTGAAGCAATGCCTGTGTATTCTTGAGGTCTATGGACCTCAAGTTGCATCAAAGTGGGACCAAAATAGTGCAGGAACTGCTTTGAGGTCGCTGCGTCTTGAAGTCGCACAGATATGAACGGTACTCATTGGAAATCATGGGGTACGACTTGTCATGTGACTTTTCAGTCCCAAATCGCATGAAAAGTAGCACTAGTAGAAACCTAGCCTTAGGTTCACATCCACTTAAGCATGTGGTCTATACACTCTGAAGGACAGGATCCAGGAAACTGGCACAAATGCATTTATGTCAGCATGATAGAGAATGCCTCACCTAGCTCACGATGCATTTTGGGTCTGCAGTGGCAAAGAAATTAAATTGCACAGGTTGCCTAAATAGGATGTGGTTGTGCAAAATTCTAAGCCCTATTAAGGCAGCTATTGCGGATAGGATGCTACAGGTATCCACACCACAAGCAACACCCATAATGATAGAGCGGAAAGTGCTCATTGATGAAGGATGACAGATACCTTGTTAGAAGACCTATTTACAGTAACAGGTTCTCTAAACTTTATCCATATATGATGGCTGCTGTATGTTTGTGCACTGCACTTTCAGGGGTGGATGCTGCCCTCTAGTATCTGGTGCAGCAAATGTCTTTGCCTTTTTATAACTTGGTTGCCTTCAGCAATCCTATGGATGAGAAAGAGGACTTGTTCACACCAAATGCAGTCCAGTGCATCTTTATTCTGCATCAAGAACGCATGGACAGTGTTTAACTTTGATTCCAGGTTACATAGATCACACCAGTACAGCGCATTCTAGTACAGTCAACAAAAGTAGAATGTTGCATTGTTTCTGTATGGAACACATCTAGAAGCGGCAAAACGCATTGAGAATGCATCAAAAGACTCATACAGGAACACATCTGGAACACAGAAATTGTGGTGATCTGGCCATCAGACTGGCACCGAATCTATACAGTGACAGATTTTGCCTGCCAATCAGCAATACGTTAACTTTCATATATATTAACTTTAGATATGGCATTACATTCAACAATGGAAGCTACAAGATTTGGCACAGTTTCTGGAAAGATTTGAACCTGGCAACTGACTTTTGGTTGATGCTTTTGATAGACCTAGTACAAGCGCTGGCGCACCCAGTCGCTGCTATGAGAGCATTGTTGTTACACCACTGGAAGGCAGGTGAAATGTCTACACAAGCCTTTAACATTTCCTATAATGGGGGGGTTATTGTTTGGCCAAACACTGAACAACGCAATTAAGCGAATGACAGGAGGAAAAAAGTCTGGCTACAGACTAGTAAGAGGATCCCGCCATCCTTCACTCAAGCCTACTAAACTTCAGAGTCTGCAGGAGGCCAAATCTTATAGGACAGGCTACAGATTTAATAGATCACAGTGGAGGTGTCTTAAAATTACTTTTTTTTAAATCAAGTCCAGAGCAAGCTACTAAGATGGCTGGAAGGTTTTTTTTGAAGGTGCGTCCGACCAGTCTCTTCCATTTGGCCAGGGGGCCTGAGTGAAATTAATGATTGTAGCCTCCTTCCGGAGGGTTTGGACGACAGTCATCAAAGACCAGTGGGTCCAGAAGACAGGTGGGCGTACAATGGAAAATTCCAAAGCTGACCACTGAATCCATTTAATCTATGTCCAACAGATCTCAGAAGAGAAGATGTTGACAAGATTTTTATACTGCTACAAGGCCATAATGCTAGTGATGCCGAAAACATGGAATCATCTGGGGGTCTTTCTCCCCATTTTTTCTAGTACCTAAGGCAGGAGCCTTCTGGCCTGTTTTAGTTTGAAGGAATCAAATGTGTTCATATACTCCAATTGGTCAAGATGGTTCATGCAGACAGTCACAGGGACAGTTCAGCTGGAGGACCAGTTGGTATCAATCGACCGGCCGACTCATATTTCCATTTACTGTTCAGTGCCGAGCATCAGAGGCATGTGAGATTTTCAGTGGCCAGATGTCACTTCCAGTTTAGGTTCTTTTTTACAGAATTGGCACAGTCCCAGGAATCTTTTGAAAGATCTTGTTGGCAGTGGTGGTACCTTGGGCCAGGTGGCACAGGAGGACGTTTCAATTTTTCCATCTTTAGCCTATGAGCTGGGCTATCTATGGATCAGAAAATCTTTGTGCCTATACAAATTCAACAAGAACTGGAGTTTTGGACATTGCCACCGTGCTTTTTTGGAGGCCTGCCTCTCAGCTCAGGAGATAGGATGATCCTGAAACCAGATGTCAGTCTCTGAGGCTTGGAAATCCAAGATCCGAAGAAACAAGTGCAAGACCATTGGAGAGCGGTGAAGCACAGGCTCCCAAAGTATCTTGAATGGAAGGAAGCCTTTTTCTAGCATTGCAAGCCTTTCAGGATCTTTGAGGGGGGTCTGAGTAAGGTTGACAACAAGACAGTAGTAACCTACATTGCCTGACAAGGGGACATCAAGTCTTTTCTTGTTTCATCTTGCAAAGAAACTTTTTGTGGGGCAGAGAACCACTTAGTTAAAATTGGTCTTTTTGCCAAGGAAGCAAAATCAATTATTGGTTCGGTTATGTCAATATAGGCCCTATAGGGCATTGCAGCAGTAGTTCTCAGGGAGACTTCACTGAACATGCAGCTTCTGATATTTGCAACAGGATACCAATGCAAAGACTCCCTCATACAAGGTGCAGGGTGCCATGGAATTTTCTGTTTGATTTTTTTTCTCTGATCAAGTGAATTCTTCTATGGCAAGGTCAGTAACAGCACCCCAATCCAATTGGACTACTTTTAATAGCCTGGCTATGGAATAGGCTACACTAGAGGTGCAGAGATTCTCATTTGATGTTGTTCAGATCCTGGTGACCAGAAGATCATCCATGAACGCTACATAGGAGGGGATATGAGAGAAGTTTGTTTTGTTTGCTCAGCAAAGCTTTCTCTCCTGTGTTCCTTGCTCTAGCCAATTCCTTGACATTTTACAGTCAGCGCTAGGGGTTGGTCTGGAATACAACGCCATTTAAGGGATCTCTACTTTATTTTTCACAGGCTGCAGATAGGTGCAAAGCCAGTGACCAGATGCTTCTTCAAGATAACAATATATATATGACCTTGAGGGAAATCCTTGTTCCCTCTGTGGCACTTAGGCTTGGATCTGAGAGCACCCTTTGCTCCAACAGGTTTCATTTCCATTGAAGTACTGCATGGTAAAACTAGTTCTCCTGACAACTACTTCTGACAGAAGGATGTTGAAGATTGCAACACTTTCCAGCAAGGGCGCTTTGGTGTCTTTTTTTTTCTTTTTTACCAGGGATAGGGATACCACGTCTATCACCAAAGTTCAATTTTAAAGTGGTATCCAGTTTCCAGGAAAACTGGAAAGTAGGGAAACTTTGTCAAAGTACCAGGATGATTAAACTGGCATGCAGGAAGTACGCATTTCTGCTCTGAAATAATTGCAAGCCTATTTGACTAGGGGTGGCAGCCTTTGAGGCAGTTATGCCAGGATTGCTTGAAGGATATAGGTAAGGGCTAGCTTGAAGGTCTGTTGCGGCCTTCATTCAACCTTACAAATAAAATATGTGACCAGCATGTGAGGGACCAGAGGTATCAATTCCTTCTGGTTTTAGCATCTTTTCTTTGGATGTTGATGTCTCTCTTAATTGTTCTCTCCCACCCTAATATTAAGCTTTGGTATATCCCATTGTGTGCTGACGGGAGGATGGGCCAGTAAAACGGAAAATTGTTATCAAGTACTTACCGTAATTTTCCTTTCCTGGCCCATCCTCACGTCAGCACAGGACTCCCTCCCTAGTGACCTGTCGCAGGCTAAGTTATCGAACTGTCTTAGTTGGGGAGGAGATGCCTTTTATTCAGCTATACAGGTAATGGTAATGTGGGGCTCCAGAGGAGATGTTTGCTGACGTGAGGATGGGCCAGGAAAGGAAAATTACGGTAAGTATTTGATAATAATTTTCCGTTTTAATAGACTCAAAGTTAAACTGTCTTGGATTATGGTTAATAAGCTTCTTTCAGCCATTTTAAGTGATATGTTACTATTATTTGAGGAATCCTGGAAACCCTGGATTATTTAGATAATGAATCCTAAGATATATCAGCTTACAAAACTCTCATACACAAATAAGTTTGCATGCAGTACTCTATATCTGTCATTTCTTTCTTCCTTACCTCTTTCTCTCTTCCGTTTCCTATTTCTGACTTTCCTTATGGACTAATAGGGTCTCAGTTGGACCCGATGAGACACCTATTTTTCATATTAGGATGACATATAAAACACATCCATATTTTACTGGATACTTTTAGAGACTCTATATATATTGGGTATGAATTTCAATTAATACGTTCTTGACTTCTTTAATATCTCAAATCCTTTTTGAAAGTTATCTACCTATACATATTCTCATAATTTAAACATCTATACTCATACATATACGGTATTTAAGATCTTGGGTTGATTTGACTTATAGTCATCCTAACCTATTATTACAATGTATTTGTGCATAATAATTGTTAATGTAATTGAATTCTTTTTTTTTTTTCTGTACTATATTATAATGTTCATTTGAAATTCTGAATAAAAACAATGAAACAGGGAAAAAGATATAATATTTTTAAAAATTTAAAAAAATCAATTAAATGATTTTTAGGGAAAAAAACAAGTGCAAAGTCAAGTGCCTTCTAGCCAGAAGAAAGTAGTGATGGTGGGTGAGGAAGTGTGTGTGAACTGCCCAGGCCATTAACTAGAGGTAGAAGGAGATTTATCTCAGCTTGTATGGAAGCAGTTGAAGTGCCAAGCTGGAATACAGGAGCTGGGAATTTAGGTAAATTGGGGATATATATATATATATATATATATATATATATATATATATATTTTTTTTTTTTTTTTTTTTTTTGCACTCCAGCAAAAACCTGGCAGGAAGGTCGTTACTAAAGACAGTGGGGTGGGTGTTGGCGACTGATGCTTTGAGCTTCAATGCTTTACTGTGGGGAAGAGCAGGCAGTCTATGGCTGTAGGATGGAATGCTTAATTTTTTCTGCTTCCTGCCCTTTTGTCTCTGGAAAAAACCTCACAGAAAAAGGTCAGTGAGGACTGAAGAGGGATAGGAATGAGGCTCCCACCAAATGCGGTGGCTCCACAAAATCAAGTTGGTTCTCCCTTGCAGCATACCTTTCAGCAGCCATTATTTTTATCCAGTTTGCATTTTTTTGCAGGGATGGCTTTCTGAGGGAAAAAGTAAATCTGTACATTTTAGCAAAAATGAAAATACAAAACAATGTGATAGTAGGTAGAAATATCTGGGTCCACCAGGCCACGAACTGGTGGTGGACTGTTTTCACCAGTTCTTCACTATCTATGATACATTAGTTACTATTCTCATATAACCCCAGAACCCCAGTGCCTCTGCTTGTGCCTGCATCACACAGAAGGAAGAAATTGGAGGAGGAGTTGAAGAAATAAAGGGCGGAAGGGGGAGGGGTAGGGTGGTCATAGAGACTTAAGGTTGTTGTGCAGAGTATTGAAATCATGCTCTGGAAGCTTCTTGTATACAGCAATACGCTTTACTTTCATGGAGAAATATCAGGACATGTCTTTTCATGGAACAGGAAGCAGGAATACAAGAGAACACATACACTGAGAAAGATGACACTTCCTCTGATCACATTACCAAAGATACACACAGTGCCAATTGCTGGATAGATAGGTATAATGCATACAATATATAGTTCACAGTATAGAAATCTATCCGCTGTTGTTCTTCCAACACCCCTTCTCGAGAGCATGTGCCTTGTCAAATTCACCTTCTTCTGGATATAACTATGATGTTCCTCCAGTGCATCGGCAGTCATCTCCTCTGACGGGCAATATTGAATGTCAAAACACCTTGCTCTTGATTGTCCCCCAGTAGGTAATACTTGACGTTGATGTGTTTGGTTCTAATATTGAGCCTTTCTGATTGCGTAAGCCTTATACATCCCTGGTTGTCTTCAAAAATGGGAATTGGTTTTGACATGTCTTTTCATGGAACAGGAAGCAGAAATACAAGAGAACACATACACTGAGAAAGATAACACTTCCTCTGATTACATTACCATAGATACACACTACAGTGTCACCTGCTGGATAGATAGGTATAATGCATACCGTATATAGTTCACAGTATAGAAAGCTATCCACTGTTGTTCTTCCAACATCCCTTCTCAACAGCATGTGCCTTGTCAAATTATATTCAGCTTCTTCTGATTATAACTATAACATTCCTTCAGTGCATCGGCAGTCATCTCCTCTGATGGGCAATATTGAATGTCAATAACACCTTGGACTTGATTTTTCCTCAGTAGGTGATACTTGACGTTTATGTGTTTGGTTCTAGGATTGACCCTTTCTGATTGCGTAAGCCTTACACATCCCTGGTTGTCTTCAAAAATGGGTATTGGTTTTAATATGTCTTTTCATGGAACAGGAAGCAGGAATACAAGAGAACACATACAATGAGAAAGATAATTATTCCTCTGATCACATTACCATAGATACACACTACAGTGCCACCTGCTGGATAGATTGGTATAATGCATACAGTATATACTTCACAGTATAGAAAGCTATCTGCTGTTCTTCCAACAAAGTGGAGCTCTGAGTGAAGTCTGAGAATCCCTCTGCAGGATGGTCAGGAGGAGGAGTGCTTAGCCCCAGACTGTACAAACAAGGGATTCCTCTCTCATGCATTTCTTGTGAAAATTAGCTTTTTCTGGAAGAATCTGTTCCCTACTTCGTGAGAAGGGAGGCAAGTGTCCTGGCAGCAGAGCCTTATGTGAACATCCTAGGCAAGCAGATACAGGAGGAGGAAGTGGTGGGGCAGGGCAGCTGGGAGCAGAACAGAACTTGTAAATGAGTACACTCATGGTATAAGGAGGGAACACTGGTTCACTATTGCCACAGCTGTTTAGTTGGTTCCCTAGGAGGTTCTCTGCATCTTTTACCTTTTGCTCACTATTAATATAAATAGACATTTCTGGCACAATTAAAGTGAAAGTGTTTTTTGTATGACAGACCAGGGTGATGGCTGGAGAGACATAAAAAGAAAATGGGCAACCTCCATAGATTTATCTGTGGTGTGTAGCTCAGCAAAGTCTGTGCAGCGCAGTGTGACAGTGGAGTTTGTTTACACCGGGCTGATTTGCAGGGCATCTATGAGCGGAAAGAGGCCCTAAATGACAGATAGTGAACTTTTGGCTCCTACATAGTTACATAGTTACTTAGTAGGTGAGGTTGAAAAAAGACACAAGTCCATCAAGTCCAACCTATGTGTGTGATTATGCTCCTCTATGGACATTCAAATTTTTAAATATTAGCAGTATTAGCAGTAAAAGAGCTGGCCCTTTTAGCTGCAAGCACTGTAAAACAATTCATCCTTCAAGTTAGCAGCCAAAAAACTGAAGCTGTTTAAAGATAAAATCTTGGTGAAAATATTGAAGTTTTTTGTGTATTTCTAGCAGTTTAAAAAAAACTGTGTGGGAGGTAAAATGCATACTAAATCCTATCAATTCCCTATCAATCATGTCATTCCTAGTTTCTTAAATGTTTAATTCTTGTTGTTGTATAATTAAATCAAACTAATTTTCACATTGTGTATATGATTATAGAAACCACAGAAAATAGAAATGACAGGGCCTTCAAAAACAATCAAAACAGATGTATATGAAGGAGACTACTGCATGGTGGCAAGAACTATGTATATCAGTGATAAAAAAAAAGAAAGTGGACCATCGCATCCTTTTTGTTTCACCGTTACTCAAAAAGGTAACTCCACCGTATTTAAAATGTTGTCTTATTCATACATTCATAATAGTATGATAACATGATTCCTGAAATTCGAACCATAATAGATAGTATTAGTCATGCTTGGTCCATTCACCCAGATTGCCTTTACTCTCCATGGCATTGCTTGGCAAATTTGAGAGCTTTAGGGTAGGAGGGGGAGGGTACGTGCTGTGAAACAGGGCAGAGCTGATATTCATCCAAACATTGGGGGTTATTTACGAAAGGCAAATTCACTTTGCACTACAAGTGCACTTGGAAGTGCAGTCACTGTAAATCTGAGGGGTAGATCTGAAATGAGGGGAGGCTCTGCTGATTTTATCATCCAATCATGTGCAAGCTAAAATACTGTTTTTTATGTTCCTTGCATGTCCCCCTTGGCTTTACAGTGACTGCACTTCCTTCCTTCCTTGCAGTGCACTTGTAGTGCAAAGTGGATTTGCCTTTCGTAAATAACCCCCAGTGTCTTACTTTGGGCATGCCTGGCAGTGTGTGTATCGGACGTATGATTTTCTTTTATAACAGTGATGGCAGCTAGAATATGCTGGATGCAGTCTAAATACAATAATATTTTGGTCCAGCTGCCATCACAATGTATATTAAGGCTAAATTTAAAACCGGATACTGTGTGTGCAATTTGGGGAGAGCTGGTAACTTTCTTAATTATTATGCTCTAATAGTGTTATTGATGCCCTGGGTAAAGAGTTATAATCTAAATGTAGCGCACCCCTTAAGGAGCCGCAGTAAAAAATTGGGATCCCCCACCCTGCACAGCCATGAATTTTCACAGGCACTCTTGAGACAGATATGTACAGATCTGTAATAAAATGTAAGCAAAGGACATACATGACAGGGTGGAAGTAGCTACTAGGCCATAATAGGTTAAGTCATGGGGCTGGTCAAAATGGAGAAATAGGCTCTTACCTGATTGGATGAGCTACGGGTGATGGGGAGGAGACGGATAGCTAGTAGTAGAGGGGAGGAGCGAAAGGAGCGCCACTTGCAGATTGTAAATCAGAGTAGGAACGTCCCTCCCTCCCACCCTGGTGAAGAGGTCGGTTTTAGGTTCTGGAAGAAGGTTGTTGACGGTTGGGGTCCTTAAAGAAGGTATATGACATGCACTATATTGATGAGATGGTGGGACCCATCTCAGGTATGGAGTCCTCCTGTTGGTCTGGTTTCAGTCTAGACTGACTGGATAGTTAAGGTGGTAGGGGTCTGTGGTCAGTTAGGGAGTCCTCGAGGCGCTGTTTGGCGGCTGGGGACAGAACCTGACTTAACGGTACCACAGATTCCAAGTTGTGGGAGATGGTGTCGTCTAGGATCTGCAACCAGTTATTTGTATTTGATCTGGTATTTACAATGTTTATGTTTAACTATGGTTTTTGGTTTAAATAAAAGGCCATACCAGCCATTTTAACTCCAACACTGTTTCGGTGTCATTATTTAAGTTTTAAGGGTAATGCCCCGTACACACGATCGGAAATTCCGCCAGCAAAAGTCAGATGTGAGCTTTTGGTTGGAAATTCAGACCTTGTGTATGCTGCATCTGACTTTTGCTGGTGGAATTTCAACCAGCAAAAGATTGAGAGCAGGTTCTCTATATTTCCGACAGAAAATCTATCGGAAATTCTGATCTTCTGTAGCAATTCCGACGTGCAAAATTCAGGGACAACTCTTCCTATATACAGTCTCTATATACAGTTCCACTCCTTCCACCAGCACTCATTTGCTTGCAGAACCCAGCTTGACCACAGTGTGAAGATCTGACAGTCATTAGATAAAAAGTAATGGCCTATTACAGGCAGGACTTCACTGCAAATAGCTATCATATCCTTGTGCAGCTCCAGCCCACTACAGCATATCCATACAGCCAACCCAGTAGCCAGGATCCTCCCAGGCTCTTACCTTTCAGTGACAACTGCTTCACAATTGATGGCATTTCTGGTCTGAGGGGGATATCTTTTGATTATCTGCATTGCCTGTTCAGGAATTATCCACTATACACATTGACTGTGTGCCATTTCATGTCCTGAATCAATCCGGATTAGAGATTCTTCACCATTCTTCCCCTTCCCGTGTCCCAAAGGTGTACATGAAGGAAGTGTATGATCGTGGTGTATTGCTAGCAGCTTTTTGTACCTATTACTGAAAACTAGGGATGATCTTCGCATTCGAGGCGAACCCATGTTCGCCTCGAACATCTTCTGTTCGCCTGTTCGCCGAATTGCGAACGATATGGGCCGTTTGAACAGTGTTCAGCTAAAGATATCTGTAGAAGGTTGGTGGTGTTTTCCTGATCCTATCACTACCGCAGGCAGCTACATTATTTTAACGTTAGTGTAGTACGTCCTCTGCAGTGTTCAGCTAAAGCTATCTGTAGAAGGTTGGTGGTGTTTTCCTGATCCTCTTACTACTGCAGGCAGTTACATTATTTACACGTTAGTCTAGTGCGACCTCTGCACAGTGTTCAGCTAAACCTACCTGTAGAAGGATGGTGGTGTTTTCCTAATCCTATCACTACCGCAGGCAGCTACATTGTGGCACCAGCACCACCACCAAAGGCCCAATTTTTCTGCCCCTGTTCAACAAGGGCATGTAATTACAATTCTTGATCTAATATTTCACAGCAGGGCCCTGTGAGGGCTTACAGTGTTGTGGCCACAACAACACCTAAGGCCCAAATTTCTGCTGAGTATATAAGGCAGGCCCCTACTTTCAAACATCCAACTTACAAACGACTCCTACTTGCAAACGGAAGGAGACAACAGGAAGTGAGATGAAATCTACCCCTAGGAAGGGAAATTCTCTCCTGTTATGCCCCGTACACACGGTCGGATTTTCCGATGGAAAATGTCCGATCGGAGCGTGTTGTCGGAAATTCCGACCGTGTGTGGGCTCCATCGGACATTTTCCATCGGATTTTCCGACACACAAAGTTGGAGAGCAGGAGAAAATTTTCTGACAACAAAATCCGTTGTCGGAAATTCCGATCGTGTGTACACAAATCCGACAGACAAAGTGCCACGCATGCTCAGAATAAATAAAGAGATGAAAGCTATTGGCCACTGCCCCGTTTATAGTCCCGACGTACGTGTTTTACGTCACCGCGTTTAGAACGATCGGATTTTCCGACAACTTTGTGCGACCGTGTGTAGACAAAACAAGTTTGAGCCAACATCCGTCGGAAAAAATCCTAGGATTTTGTTGTCGAAATGTCCGAACAAAGTCCGACCGTGTGTACGCCCTATAAGAGTTTATATGGGAAAAACTTTTCTCCTTTCCACTGATGCTTTATCACAAATCCTTGTTTCACAAAAAAAAACAAATTTTCAAAAAACATTTGTCATTGGGACAAAAAGTGAGGTGAAATCTTCTGAAGAGACGCACAGACAGCAAAACAAATGTCACAGGGGTGATAACCCTTCCCTAGGTTTTCCAAAAAGCATTAAAATAGATTTTTTGGCTGGAGCTAAACACGTTAAAAATGTACCCGTTCAAAATTACAAAGAGATTCTACTTAACAACAAACCTACAGTCCCTGTCTTGTTTGCACCGCCTGTATACTGCTGTTCAGAGTATATAGGGCCTGGGGGCCCCACACCTTTCCTTTTTCAATTTGGGTGCGGGGTTCCCCTTAATATCCATACAAGACCCAAAGGGCCTGGTAATGGACTGGGGGGTACCCATGCCGTTTGTCTCACTGATTTTCATGCATATTGCCAGGACCCGACATTACATTAAAGCCGCAAGCAGTTTTAAATGACTTTTTTTCCTTTAAAAATGACATTTTGTGCAGGGACTGGTCTAAGCACGGGAAACAAGCGCCACTTTACAGGCATACTATAAACACCCCCCAGGTACGATATTTAAAGGAATATTTCACTTTTTTTTACTTTAAGCATCATTAAAATCACTGCTCCCGAAAAAACGGACGTTTTTAAAACTTTTTTTTGCATTGATACATGTCCCCTGGGGCAGGACCCGGGTCCTCAAACCCTTTTTAGGACAATACCATGCAAATTAGCCTTTAAAATGAGCACTTTTGATTTCCATCGTTCAAGTCCCATAGACGTCAATGGGGTTCTAACGTTCATGCAAATTTTCGGTCCGTTCGCAGGTTCTGGTGCGAACCGAACCGGGGGGTGTTTGGCTCATCCCTACTGAAAACGTTGTCTTTTAATTGTTTGCACTGGTTGTAGTGTATCATTTTAATTTTTGCAACATTGTTTCAATGCCTTTAATCTTTCAATTACTGGTGTAGGAATAAGGTATAAGGTTATCTCGGAAATTTGTAATCCTCATCTCTTTCTGTATGCTGTTTTTTTCCTTAAAGATACCACACCTGATGTGATCAGGAGGTTCAGGAATTGATGGGCTGGGAATCATTTCAAGTAATTGGTGACCCTATGGTACTGTTTAAGGGTATTGTAGCAGTGATTTTTTTTCTTTTTGATTTCACTATTACAGGCAGGAACCCAAGGCCCCTTAGTTGTGTAGCAAAAATATTAAAGTGTCCAGCTTGTACTTTTCCTCCGGTGGCTACAAATCCCAGCACCACCTCTTCAGGCACTGCCAACCCACCTGGCTGCAGCTGCCCCTTTACTGGCCCTCCAGTCTAACTTTCCCAGCACAATTCTCCAGACTGACACCAACCAGCCCACATGGCTGACTCTCAGGAGATTTCCCAGTAGTGCTGACCTGCTCCTGCTGTCCTCTCTCCTTGCTCCTGTGCCTCTAGGAAGGGCTTCCCCCACGTCTTATGGCAGGATCCTTCCAGCACCCGAGCTCCGGCCCAAGGGCACCCCCCTCCCCCAGAGTGGGGGGCACCCCTGAGGGGCACCGACAGCCTACTCAGCACTCCATCTTCCACCTGACTCTTCAATGTTCTAGAGAACTGGGGAGGCATCAGAGAGGCTGCTAGGATGAGTCATCCAGCCCTGATGAACCTTGACCCAGATTCACAGCTCAGGCCCAGCCCTGAGTCAAAAAAAATTGCCTACACTAACACCTAGCACTACAAATCTACACCACCAACTAGCACACACTAGAGGGTGCTACATTACATTAACAAAAATCTTCTGAGTATGATATCCTTACCTAGCACAGCAAAGCTTAGAATGGGAGAGAGATAAGCAGCACAAGGAAACTCATCAGTTTGCTGCTTCTTTTCCTTTCCAGCCACAGGCTAAAGCTGGCCATACAGTGATCGAAATTCATCCGGTTCAGCATGAACCTGCTGTATTTCAACCATAGTGTAGCTGTCCCTGATCGGACATGTTGGAAAACTTTTGTCATTCAGTAACTTTAGCTGCAGGTCAGTGTATTCTGACAGCACTGTCAGTTATGTCCCACTGTCAGAATACACTGCCCCAGTGGGACGTTTATGTGTGGATGAAGGAATCTGAAAAAAAAAACCCTACAGTCAGCTTATGTACAAAGACCTAACTTAACTGCAGTAGTCCTCCAGTTGGCTTTGTAAATCTCAGGAATTGTTTGCATTTTATCTGTGTATTTCCAGTTTTCCTAGAGTTTAGCTTTAAATGTGCCCATGACAAATATCTGAAAGTCAAATTTTCTAGCAAAATAAGTTTTGACAGTATTTCTACTTAAAGTGTTACTAAACCTAAAACCTTAAAGGGGTTGTAAACCCTCACAGTTTTTCACCTCAATGCATTCTATGCATTGAGGTGATAAAGCTCTTGCAGTGCACCAGCCCCCCAGAGCCCCCCTTTTACTTACCTGAGCCCGATCGTTCCTGAGCCAGAGACGACCACACCCGCTCCAGCCGGTGTCTCAGGTTCTGATTGGATAAATTAATAACAGTGCAGCCATTGGCTCCCGCCGCTGTCAATCAAATCCAATGATGCAGGAGCCGGGGGCAGAGCAGAGTCCTGCTCTCTGTGTCAATGGACGCAGCAGCAGGACATGGGAGCACGCCTGCAGGGAGAGCGCTTTTCCGATGGGGCACTCTAGAAGAGGAGGAGCCAGGAGCGCCACTGAGGGACCCCAGAAGAGGAGGATCGGGGCCACTCTGTGCAAAACCAACTGCACAGAGGAGGTAACTATATAGAAAAAGATGCTAGTGTGTTATCAAAAGTAAATACAGCTTCTGTGCACTAAAACTTAAATACCAGGTTAATCAAATATGTATATCCTAAAAGTGCAGCGCTAAATAAAATTACCATGTGCAAAACACTATATATGACATAGTGCAAAACTTTTTGAAGTGAACAGAAAATCCAATCAAAATATTATTCAATCCAAAAATGTCCTTATGCAAAAGTGCAAAATATATTACATTCATAAAGTGCAAAGTTCATATATTGATCACTAAAGTGCTCCTGTGCAAACAGTTCATGCATGGCAGTGTTCCACACTGGATAGATCGATCCTGATGGCGCAGTGCTCAGACATTCATCGTTGTGACTCCTTCACCATACATCAGATGGGGGCTTACCAGACAACCAGCGAACTTCCTTACTCAGGAAGATCATTCAGCGCTTATTGGGATCTCTGATCCTCATATGGAAATCAGGAAGTGTTTCCCCGCCAGCCTCACTGTGGTTCCTTTATGGTGACAAGATGATCCAGCTCACCGTCTCAGATGGGTTGGATGGATGAACCCTAATGCCCCGTACACACGGTCGGATTTTCCGACGGAAAATGTGTGATAGGACCTTGTTGTCGGAAATTCCGACCTTGTGTAGGCTCCATCACACATTTTCCATCGGATTTTCCGACACACAAAGTTTGAGAGCAGGATATAAAATTGTTGTCGGAAATTCCGATCGTGTGTACACAAATCCGACGGACAAATTGCCACGCATGCTCAGAATAAATAAAGAGATGAAAGCTATTGGCCACTGCCCCGTTTATAGTCCCGACGTACATGTTTTACGTCACTGCGTTCAGAATGATCGGATTTTCCGACAACTTTGTGTGACCGTGTGTATGCAAGACAAGTTTGAGCCAACATCCGTCGGAAAAAATCCTAGGATTTTGTTGTTGGAATGTCCGAACAAAGTCCGAGCGTGTGTACGGGGCATTAGAGTTAAAATGGGTATAAAACAGGGAGACTCCTCATGGTGTTGTATGGTCTCAACCATTTTATTTTAAAATCAGCGCACTTACATATATAACAAAGATGCTGCTGGCTGTAAATCTCTCCACTATAGCCAGTGCTATCCTTCAACAGTCACAAATTCAAAAATCATCTGTCCAGCAGCGCGTGTGCATCATCCCTACGATCGTTTCGTTATATGTAACGTCACCAGGGGTACGGAGGAGGTAAGTATGACATGTTTGTTTAAAAAAAAATTAAAAATTTAACGTTTATATATTCTTTAATGCATTGTTTGCATTAAGGTACAAAACGTTTTCAGTTTCTCTGTGCCCCCCCCCCTTCCCTATGTGAAGGGGAAGAGAGGGGAGAAGAGATCAGCGCTCTGCATGGCTGCACCTATTCTTCCCTCTTTTCCTCTTTACACAGCACTCGAGCAGCAGCAGGAGCCATTGTCTCTTGCTGCTGTCAATCAGATGCAGTGAGGAGGAAGTGGGGGGCGGACATAAGTCCCGCTGTGTAAGCCTATGGATTGCAGCTCCATAGAAACATAGGTCAGGTGCGCGCAGACTTCGCTCTCCCCATAGCCAACGGCTGGTTATGGTAGTCCCTAAGAAGAAGAGGAGGAGCCAAGATCGCCGCCGGGGACCCCAGAAGAGGAGGATCGGGGCCACTCTGTGCAATACCACTGCACGGAGCAGGTAAATATGACATGTTTGTTATTTTAATAAAAAAAATGTTGACTTTAGTAACAATAGTATGTGTGTATGTGCAATCAAAATAACGCCTTCCTCATGTGCCAAACGATTTTTATTATTTTATTATTATTATTATACGCGATTTATATAGCTTCAACAGTTTACAATGTAGAGGGGTGACAGCACAATTATAGTAGAGTTCAATACAGAAGGGACAGGAGGGCCTTACTCGTAGAGCTTGCATTCTAAAGGGAGGGGGTGGTGCTACAAAAGGTAAAATGATTTGATGGGGGTGGCTCGAGGACAGTTGTTAGGTGGGTGTGGGATAGGCTTCCCTGAATAAGTGAGTTTTAGTTATAGACTCCTCTGCTTCCTCATTGGTCACAGTGTTTCCCTTGTATTCCTATGTCCATTGGCCTTCATTATAACCATGTAGGGCCTCACTATAGGTCCTACAGGGCCCTCAACTGTTCACTATGTACAGTACATAAAATGCATCCGGAAAGTATTCACAGCGCTTCACGTTTTCCATATTTTGTTATGTTACAGCCTTATTCCAAAATGGATTCAATTCATTATTTTCCTCAAAATTCTACAAACAATACCCCATAATGACAACGTGAAAAAAGTTTGTTTGAAATCTTTGCAAATTTATTAAAAAGAAAAAAAAAATCACATGTACATAAGTATTCACAGCCTTTGCTCAATACTTTGTTGAAGCACCTTTGGCACCAATTACAGCCTCAAGTCTTTTTGAGTATGATGCTACAAGCTTGGCACATCTATTTTTGGGCAGTTTCTCACATTCTTCTTTTCAGGACCTCTCATGCTCCATCAGGTTGGATGGTGCGCAGCATTTCAGATCCCTCTAGAGGTGTTCAATCGGGTTCAAGTCTGGGATCTGGCTGGGCCACTCAAGGACATTCACAGAGTTGTCCCGGAGCCACTCCTTTGTTATGTTGGCTGTGTGCTTAAGGTCGTTGTCCTGTTGGAAGATGAACCTTCCCCCCAGTCTGATGTCCAGAGCGCTCTGGAGCAGGTTTTCATCAAGAATGCCTCTGTACATTGCTGCATTCATCTTTTCCTTGATCATGACCAGTCTCCCAGTTCCTGCCGCTGAAAAACCTCCCCACAGCACTTTAGGGATGGTATTGGCCAGGTGATGAGCGGTGCCTGATTTCCTCCAGACATGATGCTTGCCATTCAGGCCAAAGAGTTCAATCTTTGTTTCATCAGACCAGAGAATTTTGTTTCTTGTAGTCTGAGAGTGCTTCAAGTGCCTTTTGGCAAACTTCAGGCAGGCTGTCATGTGCCTTCTACTGAGGAGTGGGTTCTGTCTGGCTACTGTACCATACAGACCTGATTGGTGGAGTGCTGCAGAGATGGTTGTTCTTCTGAAAGGTTCTCCTCTCTCCACAGAGAAATGCTGGTGCTCTGTCAGAGTGACCATAAGGTTCTTGGTCATCTCCCTGACTAAGGCTCTTCTCCTCCGATCACTCAGTTTGGCCAGGCAGCCCGCTCTATGAGGAGTCCTGGTGGTTCCAAACTTCTTCCATTTATGGATAATGGAAGCCACTGTGCTCATTGGGACCTTCAATAATCCTGCAGAAATTTTTCTGTACATTTCCCCAGATCGGTGCCTCAATACAATCCTGTCTCAAAGGTCTACAGACAATTCCTTGAACTTCATGGCTTGATTTGTGCTTTGAAATGTACTGTAAACTGTGGGACCTTATATAGACAGGTGTGTGCCTTTCCAAATCATGTCCAATCAACTGAATTTACCACAGGTGGACTTCAATCAAGTTGTAGAAACATCTCAAGGATGATTGATCAGTGGAAACAGAATGCACCTGAGCTCAATTCTGAGTGTCATGGCAAAGGCTGTGAATACTTATGACATGTGATTTTTTTTTTTTTTTTTAATTTGCAAAGATTTCAAACAAACTTCTTTCAAGTTGTCATTATGGGGTAGTGTTTGTAGAATTTTGAGAAAAAATATTGAATTGAATCCATTTTGGAATAAGGCTGGAACATAAAAAAAATGTGGAAAAAGTATAATAAGGCTTACCTGTCGGTACAGTAAATGTCTCCTATACGTGCACCGTTTAGGTGATATTTACATTTGTAGCAGCTGTTGATATGCACTGCGCACTCAATGGACGGCATGCCATCCATTGAGAGAGCTGTCCCGTGGCCTTGATTTTTCAATTCAAATGGCTGGAGCCCGCAAACCCAGAAGGAAAACCGCGTAAAGATGGATTCCCTGTCAACGGTGACAGCATGCCACTGGAGGACGTTGCTTAAAGTATTACTTTAACTGTATGGGATGAAATTAGCAATGTTAAAAGCATAATTTATTTTCCCTCTTTTAGATCCAACCCATAAATTAGTGCCACTGATTGGACTGCCAGCAGTAGTTGCCATTCTCTCTGTTGTAATTCTGTTTTTCATAACCTGGAATATACTAAATAAGAAGGCTACAATCCCCACAGTATTGGTGAGTTTTTTTTTAATTTTTTTTTTCTCAGTGGACTAATGTCAATAACCACTTACATCAAACTACCTTTGGCATTATACCAATGCCTCTATAATATAAAATGTATAACTGTGGTATAATACAGTATATATTGCAGCCAATCATGGTGATCACATGCAGGTTGTAGGTTTGTTTAGAAACAAACCCCTCCAGCCAGTAGATGGTTTTTCAGCCGGAAGATGGTAGTGTGCTTTGGTTTAATACTGCAAATATCAGATACAGCTAGAGTATGCAAAAATAAACACTGTCACCTTGCACATGCAGGGTAAAGTGGCAGTGTCTGCATCTCCCCACAACCCATATACTCAACTCACCTTGTCTGTGCTCCCTTGTATCTTCTTGCTCCTCAGCTACTGGCCACACTCCCTAGAATTTCTGGATATTAAGAATCATGTGACCTGCTTACATGTGACAGTGCCAGGGCTTGTTAGTCAATCACTAAGCCTGAGCACAGTCACATGACTGGGAGAATGGTGTTTCCGCTCCCTATGGTGGCCAATACAGCCAATCTCAGCAAAGGCTGTGAGAAAATAAAGGTAACGTGTGTGCATACAGGGGTTGTATCATACATGGTTACTGTGCATTGCATAGGCAGGTGACAGTGTCTCTTTAAAAATACTTTTTTTTTTTTTACTCTTCTGGGGCACTTTTTCTCTCCCAGACCCTCATTTTTCATACGAAACAGAAGAGCAGGATCACAACCAATCTATAGATTATTATGTAAACCGCACTTCCTTCACCAGACTCTGCTTCAAAACATGCCCCCAATTCCCCTTTCACAGAAGAAGTTATTGCTATGATTTAATCTACTCCAAAAGGCAAGAGCCCAGGTCCAGATGAGTTTACCACTGAATTCTATAAGGTTTTCATGGAACTTCATACCCTTTTTCTACTCAGTCTTCAACTTCATCTCCACTGAAAACCCATTTCCTTCCCAATTGTTAAACCGGCCATAGATGGTTCAGCAGGGACCAGCTGAGATTCGATTCTTTGATGGGCAGGCTGATTGTACCCAAGTCAATCCACTGATCGACATGGGTACAACCAGCATGTCAGATTTCTAGCATGGGATCACTGCTGGTGGCTATAGCCGCTAGCAATAATCACTGTGCTTCTGGCAGGGACGGCGCCCATGGGAGGGAATAGCTCCATGGGAAGGAACCAAGATCAGGATGGGTTTGTCCAAAGATGTGAAGCCAAAGACAACACTATCAAGGCAATGTTACTAATTCATCGTGGCTCGGGGTGGATTTTCAGCACCAAAAGCGGTAACCCCGAGCCACACTCGGGATTGCATCGCAGGATCCAGTTACAGCAAACTTACCTTGTCCCCAGGATCCTGCGATGTCTCCCAGCTCTGTGTGCAAGCCGTCCTCCGCTCGATTCATCACAGCGCCGAGCTCTGTTCCCTGCGAGCGTTGCGACGCACGGGGACGGAGAACGGAGCCAAATTCAAAAAGTAAAACACACAATACATATACAGTACACTGTAATCTTACAGATTATATTACTGTATCCATTCATTTCACATCCCTTTTGTCCCTAGTGGTTTGTTTAGTGTCCTGCATACAGTTTTATATTATAAATACTGTTCTTTCTGCCTGGAAACTGGAGATTGTCCATATTAATCAAAACCGTCCCTTTACATCAAAAGTGGTTTTAGACCAACTAGAAAACAGCGATAATAAATTAGAATCACTTGCAGAATTGAGCAATAGTGATTTGTGGGGAAATTCGTCATCAAACACTGAAAGTAATGACAGCAACAATTCTGCAACTGAGCAAATTTCTTTGTTTTTGATTTGACTACATTATTGAATAATTTTTATTATTAATAAATTATTATTTGTTATAATTATTTATAGTTATTTATTATATCATAATTTATGATTTCGTGTTTCAAACTTTATCATACCCGGGATGTCTACTAGACTCTTGTTTTAACAGATTTAGGTGAGTTATTCCTAAGAATTACAGGCCTAAAATATAAAACGCCAAATTTCCATGCAAAATAATTTTACCGCCTTCAGCATTCAAAATCTGAAATAATCATACCGCCAGGGAGGTTAATAAAATTCTTGCACTTTACACATCATCCTTTGCCAGAGTCCGAATCAATTGTGCCCTAATCCCAGCATCACCATCTTCAACGTTACCCAGCAGGGGTGTCCAATCACCGTTCGTGTAATCCTGGTTGTAGATGACCGTTTAATGTTTGTGACTAAACCTCATACAACTATGCCCTCTATCTTCCATGAGTTTAAACGTTTTGGAATGCTTAGCAACTTCAAAGTCAATTTCTCCAAATCTGAAATCTTAAATGTCTCCCCAACTAGGCACCCTCCTTCACAGCTTCCCCTTCAAAAAATGTTCCAATTCTCTAAAGTACTTAGGAGTTTGACCATTTGTGGAACAACTAAAACATAGGATCAAGTTGCCTTCCCTTCCAATGCACATTCTCCACTTCCTGTGGAATAAGCCATTCATAAAATCAGTTTTTCTCTTGTGTAAACTACACCACACAGGACTTTAACGGTATCAGACCATCAACCATAAAAAAAACAAAAAGATCTTTATGTACATACAATATTTTATAAACATGTACAAAGGTACTAGCATTGCACCGATACTGGTATCGGTGCCGATACTAAGCATTTGCACGAGTACTTGTACTCATGCAAGTGCTCCGATACTAAGGAAGAAAAGCAGCGCCGACCTAAGTGTAGTACTGTAGCATAAACATTTATTACAGGTTAAAATGCACTCACTCAGAGTAGGTAGATACAGGCACATCAAGTAAAAAATCCGTCCGGGAGGCTGTGTGGTGGGCAGCAGGGCTCCACAGGGGGCGATCCTGAATGCTGGAGTGTGTTACACTTGTCTCCTTGTCTCGTCTGACGGCGCCGGTGGTAACCAGTGTCACAGGCTGGGTAGAGACAGGCACAGCGTGGATCCTCTGTTAAGTTGTATTTCCCGGGTATCAGTGACGCTGGGGGCGTGCACGCGTTCGGAGCATGCATGCTCCTTCATCAGGCATAGCGTCCATTCATTTTGGAAGAGGTATAAGAAGGGCAGGCGGGCCAATTGCATCATGCTCCCAAAGCATGATGCCCTGCTGCCCACCACACAGCCTCCCGGACGGATTTTTTACTTGATGTGCCTGTATCTACCTACTCTGAGTGAGTGCATTTTAACCTGTAATAAATGTTTATGCTACAGTACTACACTTAGGTCGTCGCTGCTTTTCTTCCTTTTTATCTCCCTCCAAAGGTGAATTCTGCCCTTCAAGCATGCTGCCTCCTGTGTTTGTATCTGCATCTCTCCCCCTGAGGTCATAGACCTATACTCTGCATCCCCCCCCCCCCCTCCACTCATTTCATCCCAGTTTTTATGCCTGGACTTTTGTTCATCAACCCAGCACCATCCCTGGACTTTTTTTACCATTTTCTACTATTATTATTTTTATCATATAAATGTATTGTAACTCACACATGACTGTTATTTAATTGATATCTTTTAATTAGCTACTTTTAATTAGCTATTCTTAATTTTTTTTATATAACTTACTATCCCTTTGTATACTGCTCACCCCTATCCATAGCTGTCGCCCCCTAGCGCAACAAAATATTGTAAATTATAAGTGCTCCGATACTAAAACTGATACCTTCAAGTCCACAGACTGTAACTGCTGCCTTAAGTAATAATTTTTCATTAGTCTAAAAAAAAAAATCACATGACACTAAAAATAGCTATTGGTAATTGGCATTGGCGAGTACTTGAGAAAAAGTATTGGTACTCATACTCAGTCTTATAAAACTGGTATCAGTGCATCCCTAAAAGTTACCATAAAACTGAAATGGATTATTCTTTACACAGCTGTATATATACTAATGTTCAAATACATTTACCATACACCTTAAAGAGTTTTGACAAGAGTGTTTATGACATACAAATAAACTTTTATCTTGCAAATTGCATTGTTGCTTTGATTACAAGATGGTTACACATTTCATAGATCTGCTTTCTCAGGCTGTAGATATGCCTATAATCATATACTAGTACAAATAGTCATAATAATATTATATTATTATTAATATTAATCATGTTTCCAATAAATGTAATGCTTCCAATAAACGTGCAAATGTATATACTTACAAGATACAAATTGCCTAATTTGTGTATGGTTCTCAATGCAAATATCACAGACCAGCTAGGGGGGACTGCAGGAAACTTAAAAATAAGACAGAATGTGTCCTACCAACGGGGACTACAAAATATAGCTGAAGAAGAGAAGTCCAGACAGCTGCCCTCCGAAACTGCAATCCACCTTTATTTCATCAAATTGAACAAAGCAGCATAAAATTACCACATTGGGGGACAGAAGGTCGGCGTGTTTTGCATTATGAAAAAGCACTAAGAGAAGCACAAAACGTGTCAACTTTCTGTCCCCCACTGTGGTCATTTTGTTGGGTTTTATGCTGCTTTGTTCGATTTGATGAAATAAAGACGGATTGCAATTTTGGAGTGCAGCTGTCCTGGCTTCTGTTCTCCAGCTATATACACAGGTCAATGAACTGGGCAGAGTGTGTGAGAGGTGAGATAATAGAGGTCCACACACAAGGTAATTTGTATCTTGTAAGTCTATAATATATCATATCTATATATAATATATGTAGGCAATTTAGTCATACTGATGCTGATAAATTTATTCTGTGGATCTATAGATCTATTACCTCTGTTCTTGAAAAAATTCATATTAAGGGCCGTGGAGGTTTTTTATTTTTTTTTAATAAGGAAGCATGAAAATACAAAACTAATATTATCGATAGCATATGTAAACCAGTGTTTCAACCTTGGTCTGATTTTATTTTATAGGACTTTTCACATAAAAAATATACTGTTGCAGTCTCTGTAATACCTGAGGAGGTGGCTTACCCCCTTACCATTAATGAAAACAAGACTTCATCAGCTACATTCCTCCTATCTGGTGAAGACAGTGATAGTAGCAATGAGTATCCTCTCAGTGGCTTTGGTTACACAGAGCGCAAGAATATGCAAGGTAATTGTTTAGGAAGAAATACCCTTTATGGAGATTCTAGTAGTGATGACTACATGTCTTCTAAAGGCTTACCAACAAACTCCAGCAGTGATAAGTCATCTGACAGCAGCTGTGTACAGACATCAGGATCAAATACTGAAATTATATTGGCGCTAAATAAAAACCAACTGCACACTCATTCAGAAGAGATCAATACAAATGTTTCAGGGAATATGGAAACACTGGTCACAAACACTATAACCATGGGTCCACTCCTTGACACTCTTCGTGTATCAGATTATAATGGCTTTGGGGATGGGCTTTTAAAAACATTGTCCATAACAGCTGCTACTGACCAATGTTTAGACAATCAATCTTTCGATGGCCACCTTACAGACTATGAAGATAACCATGAACAATTAACTAATGATTGCACAGACTGTGATATGCCTGAGTCCTACATTGGATCACAACCTCTCCAAAAGGATTGGGGCGCAGGTTATGAACAGCGGGGTTATATGTCAAGGTGATGATCAAAAATGTAATTTATTATGTAAAAATGAAGAGAGAAAGTATAAACTTTGACTCCATTAACCATGTTACAAGAATTAAGGTGAAAAATGCAGAGTGATCATGCGAGTTGGCGGGTCTACTAACAGCTTGAGGTGACTCCCTTAGATTCTATTACTAACCCGCTCACATGAAGAAGGATGGATTGCAGATTTGTTCAGTACATAGTCTCAATATTTTCAATAGACTCCTATGGAGCCTATTATTGTGACAAGTAGAAGATGCTCTTATATCAAGATAGCAGTCGTCTAAGAATGTTCACGCCAGTAATCAGGCCATTTTGCCAAAAAAAACTGCTAGCATGCTGGTAGTTTGAAACAGCAGGTAAGGCCTTTGTATTATTACTGACTCACACCATGACCCTAGTTGAGAATATGGGGGTATGAACTATTCAGTATTGCCTGATGAGAACAGATATAGCATTAGTAAGATCAACATATAGATTGGTGCTAACCTTCTTCTGAAAATAGTTCCTGCTGGGCTGTCTCGATACTATGAGTCACTTATATGGAACAAGCATGTAGAAGTCAGAGTAAAGGCCAAAATCCTCACCTGCATACTTTTTCAGAGCTGGTGACACAAAAAATCTAAAGCCATTGGATTTGCATGAAAGCCAAGAAACTAGGATTTTTTTTTGAAGTTCAGCAATAGCAGCCTACAACCCTCAGTTCAGGATTCGTTTTCACATTTAAATAACTAGAGAAAACATGCACAAGCTTGTCATGTTGGATTCATTTGTTTTATAGCCATATTCTAGTATTTGGTCAGATTCTAGTACTTGGTCAGAAG
The DNA here is from genome assembly GCF_042186555.1 of Aquarana catesbeiana. Classification (NCBI taxonomy): domain Eukaryota; kingdom Metazoa; phylum Chordata; class Amphibia; order Anura; family Ranidae; genus Aquarana; species Aquarana catesbeiana. The sequence goes on from NC_133325.1 coordinate 424,265,059, forward strand.
GTCAGACTTTCATTAAATCAAAGAAGATTTCCAGTCCATGTATTTTATTTTTGATAGAAAGTGAAGAGAATATATGTATACTTTCTTCTAAGACAGTACCAGAAGATTGGCATACAGTGGAAGTCGTATTATTTTTAGGATGGGTGATAGATAAGTCTGTTATCTTATATGTAAATTATTTGAAAGTGTTTTAAGGGCAGACATGGAAAGATGAATGGTAGTGACCAAACATAAGCTATAAAACTATGGTATATTATTATTATTACAGATACTTATATAGCGCCATCAATTTACGCAGCACTTTATGTATACGTTGTACATTCACATCGGTTCCTGCTCTATATGTGCTTTTTATTACAAGAATCAGTTGCCCATGGGAGAATTTTAGGGAGGAGTTCTTCACAGTAAGAGTGGTTAAGCTATGGAAAGTTTTAATACTTGATGTAGAAATTACTAAAAAAGTAAATGAAGAATAGATTTTTATTTTTGTAAGTAATATTATTTTGATTTAAAGTTTGTAAAAATTAATGATTGAAATTTAATCTAGCACTTTAATCCATCTGCCCTTGACAGAGTCATTCATTTATTTTCCTCCTATGTGGTAAAATTGCCAGCAGTTGCAAAGGCTTGCTTTGCCTTTCCCTGGACCAAAGCTGTAGAAGTTGTAAGAAACTGAAGTAATTAGGCATTAGCCTTTTTTGCTACATAATTGTGCATGAAAACAATCTATCAGTGGTCAGCATAAAGGGAAAACATCCCAATGGGGACGCATAAGAAAACACCTTTTCAGTGCAGTTAGAACATTTGACAATGTTTTATTGCCTGTACATTCCTCTTCCAGTGACAAGTTTACCTCCTATTTTTTTTATAGGGGTAACAGGGAATGAGGGGAAATCCCCCACCCCCCCCAGTGGGGTAAAAAAAAAACTGACAAAATGTGTAATTCTTCTCTACTTTGTCGAAAAACAGAATCGGTTGGTGTTAGTCTTCAGCCTTGATCTAGAACCTTACCCACAAGTGTGCTCATGATCTCCTCTGTTGTAGCATTTTTCCTGTGCTAAGACTAACAGCAAAATACAGTTGCAATAAAAAGTATGTGAACCCTTTTGGAATGATATGGATTTCTGCACAAATTGGTCAAAAAATGTTATCTGATCTTCATCTAAGTCACAACAATAGACAATCACAGTCTGCTAAAACTAATAACACACACAAAGAATTAAATGTTAGCATGTTTTTATTGAACACACATGTAAACATTCACAGTGCAGGCGGAAAAAGTATGTGAACCCTTGGATTTAATAACTGGTTGAACCTACTTTGGCAGCAATAACTTCAACCAAACGTTTCCTGTAGTTCCAGATCAGACGTACACAATGGTCAGGAGTAATTCTTGACCATTCCTCTTTACAGAACTGTTTTAGTTCAGCAATATTCTTGGGATGTCTGGTGTGAATCACTTTCTTGAGTTCATGCCACAGCATCTCAATCGGGTTGAGGTCAGGACTCTGACTGGGCCATTCTAAAGGCGTATTTTCTTCTGTTTAAGCCATTCTGTTGTTGATTTACTTCTATGCTTTGGGTCGTTGTCCTGTTGCAACACCCATCTTCTGTTGAGCTTCAGTTGGTGGACAGATGGCCTTAAGTTCTCCTGCAAAATGTCTTGATAAACTTGGGAATTAATTTTTCCTTCAATGATAGCAATCTGTCCAGGCCCTGATGCAGCAAAGCAGCTCCAAACCATGATGCCCCCACCACCATACTTCACAGGGATAAGGTTTTGATGTTGGTGTGCTGTGCCTCTTTTTCTCCACACATAGTGTTGTGTGTTTCTTCCAAACAACTCAACTTTGGTTTCATCTGTCCACAGAATATTTTGCCAGTACTGCTGTGGAACATCCAGGTGCTTTTTGAACCTACTTTGGCAGCAATAACTTCAACCAAACGTTTCCTGTAGTTCCAGATCAGACGTACACAATGGTCAGGAGTAATTCTTGACCATTCCTCTTTACAGAACTGTTTTAGTTCAGCAATATTCTTGGGATGTCTGGTGTGAATCACTTTCTTGAGTTCATGCCACAGCATCTCAATCGGGTTGAGGTCAGGACTCTGACTGGGCCATTCTAAAGGCGTATTTTCTTCTGTTTAAGCCATTCTGTTGTTGATTTACTTCTATGCTTTGGGTCGTTGTCCTGTTGCAACACCCATCTTCTGTTGAGCTTCAGTTGGTGGACAGATGGCCTTAAGTTCTCCTGCAAAATGTCTTGATAAACTTGGGAATTAATTTTTCCTTCAATGATAGCAATCTGTCCAGGCCCTGATGCAGCAAAGCAGCTCCAAACCATGATGCCCCCACCACCATACTTCACAGGGATAAGGTTTTGATGTTGGTGTGCTGTGCCTCTTTTTCTCCACACATAGTGTTGTGTGTTTCTTCCAAACAACTCAACTTTGGTTTCATCTGTCCACAGAATATTTTGCCAGTACTGCTGTGGAACATCCAGGTGCTTTTGTGCGAACTGTAAACGTACAGCAATGTTTTTTTGGACAGCAGTGGCTTCCTCTGTGGTATCCTCCCATGAAATCCATTCTTGTTTAGTGTTTTACGTATCGTAGATTCGCTAACAGGGATGTTATCATATGCCAGAGACTGTTGTAAGTCTTTAGCTGACACTCTAGGAGTCTTCTTCACCTCATTGAGCAGTCTGTGCTGTGCTCTTGCAGTCATCTTTACAGGATGCCCACTCCTAGGGAGAGTAGCATCAGTGCTGAACTTTCTCCATTTATAGACAATTTGTCTTACCGTGGACTGATGAACAGCAAGGCTTTTATAACCCTTTCCAGCTTTATGCAAGTCAACAATTCTTAATCGTAGGTCTTCTGAGAGCTCTTTTGTGCGAGGCATCATTCACATCAGGCAATGTTTTTTGTGGAAAGCAAACCCAGAACTGGTGTGTGTTTTTTATAGGGCAGGCCAGCTGTAACCAACACCTCCAATCTCATCTCATTGATTGGACTCCAGTTGGCTGACACCTCACTTCAATTAGCTCTTGGAGATCTCATTAGTCTGGGGGTTCACATACTTTTTCCACCTGCACTGTGAATGTTTACATGGTGTGTTCAATAAAAACATGGTAACATTTAATTCTTTGTGTGTTATTAGTTTAAGCAGACTGTAATTGTCTATTGTTGTGGCTTAGATGAAGATCAGATAACATTTTATGACCAATTTGTGCAGAAATCCATATAATTCCAAAAGGGTTCACATACTTTTTTATTGCAACTGTATATTGCAGGGGGAGATTGATTGGCTCACAGTCTGCTTCTCCCAGTCTTAGTCACGCTGTGCAGGGGACTACAAGAGGCCAACATTGGAACTGATTCAGGAACTTTCTGGTAGTAAATAATATAGCAATATTTTGTTTAAAACGCCCAAATCTCGGAAATCTAAAAATTCCTCCTTGCAGTGGGGTTGTGCCTGCACTGCAAGGGTTAACTGCTTGTTTAAGTCTAGAGAAATGTGAGAGCATTTTGCATAGCTGATCCTCCTTTCCTCTCAGCAGACAACACTCCCCCATGCTTTGGCAGTGGACTGTTCCTCGCCTATGTACCATTCATTGATCTTGATGACATCAGGATCTTAGACTACTGAAGCATGGGGGAAAATAGACTGTGAGGATTGGTCTAACAGCACAGAGAAGCAGTAGCTCAGATAAGTAAATCTTCTTTTCTATGTCCCTATACCTAGGCGAACAGGTGAACCCTGCAGTGAGCACGCAGCCTCACTGCAAAGGGGAAATTTTAAGTTCCCCGGAGTTGGGCTTAAAATACTTACATAGCTGACAACAACATATTTAAAGTCTTTGGCTGCTGAGATTCTTGGAATTTTGTATAATAAAAGTCTTCTCAGCTAGTAATGCCTTTCATATCATTTATGATTTAAAGTCTAAAAGTGAATTGCTTACCAGGAAATAAGCCTGAATAGGTATTGGTTCACTAGTTAGTCAATGAAGATATTATTGGTGAGATTGCAAGTATAATGGTCCAAGGAAAATGAGCAGGTGCGGATTAGGAGCTAGGATTAGGATAAGTTCCAGTTCTTGGTAGCTTGAATGATGGTCCTAACATATTCAAATATCATTACAAATATCCTAGTATTGGCATAATATAAAAAGTAAAAGGAAGTATCATGTAGTTCCAGTATGCCTCACAACATTGTGATCTTACAGATATGCTTTAGATTTGGCTTGTTATGCCTAATCATGGTTGCAGTGTTTTCCATGTCAACAAAATTGATGATCTGAAAAGAAACCCCAGAATAGAGTGGTTTTCATTTTCCCTTATATGTCACCTCCGTGAGGTTCTAAATTATTTCCTACGGAAATCCTAAGTGGAACTACCCTTAGCATTTTTACCCAGCATGCTCTTACAATTTACACTTGTTGAGGTAACCAAGAAGCCCAATCCCCCCAAGTAGTAGCTGTGACATGGGTTGGGTATGTGAGAAGCTTTACTCACCAGTGTCACAGACAAGATTGGACACTGGTTCCATGCCAATCAAAGCTAAACAAAAAAATGTTGTATGGCGTTTCAATTTAATTTGCATTTATGTGTGTACATTTATGTGTATGTTTGTACAGAAAACTGTCATAAAAATAAAATATATACCTGTATTTTACATGTGTGTACTTTTATTATTGTGGTAATCACCTGGAAACAAATGATGTTCAGTAGTAATCAAAATTGTATAGATAATAATGGTCTGTACTATCCTGCATGCTTAGTAAATGTTTTTTGCTACCTATTTAAAGTGATTGTAAAGCTTTGATTAATGAAAAAAAAAAAAAAATAACAACAAACTTGTCATACTTACCTCCACTGTGCAGCTTGTTTTGCACAGAGTGGCCCCGAACATCCTCTTCTGGGGTCCCTCGGCAGCTCTCGCAGCTCCTCCCTGCATCAGATAACCCCCTAGGAGAAGCGCTGTGCTGGGGGTTACCTTGCGGGCACGCTCCCGAGTCCATCATTCGGCATCCATAGCCGCCAAATGTATGACTCGGCCCCACCCCCCGGCGCCCGCGCCATTGGATTTGATTGACAGCAGCGGGAGCCAATAGCTGCGCTGCTATCAATCCATCCAATCAAGAGCCGAGAACCCCAGGCAGAGGGACAGCCCGTCCCCGCCGGGTTAAGTTCCATGGCTCAGGTAAGTAAAACGGGGGGGGGGGGGGGGGGGCGGTCACTGCCAGGTGTTTTTTCACCTTAACGCATAGGATGCACACAAGGGTTTACAACCCCTTTAAGGTTGTATGAACAGCTTAAATAGGTCTCAAGGTTTTTCACCTTAATGCATCCTATGCATTAAGGTGAAAAACCTTCTGTGCTGCAGCTCCCCCCCCCCCCCCCCGTTTTCTTACCTGAACTCGATTGTTCCCAGCGTTGAGGATGAGCCCAGCAGCTCCAGCCACTGTCTCGGGTTCTCATTTGATAGATTTATAGCAGCAGGAGCCATTGGCTCCCACTGCTGTCAATCAAATCCTGTGACACGGGGGCGGGGCCGAGACCTGCTGTTTGTGTCAATAGACGCAGGAGGACTCAGGAGCGCGCCCGCATGAGTGCCCTCATGGAAAGCGGCTCTCCATGGGGACACTTGATGAAGAGGAGGGGCCAGGAGCGTCACCAGGGGACCCCAGAAAATTAGGATTGGGACCGCTTGCACAGAACAGGTAAGTATGACATGTTTGTTATTTATATATAAAAAAAAACCTTTACAATCACTTTGTTAAAATATTTTGAAAAGGAGGTGCGGAGAGTACCACTATGACATGGCTCATGAGCATACCTGGGGAATTTTAGAAAATCAGAATGCCTGCGAATGTTGGTGAAGAAGGGGGCAGATCGATGAGGCTTAAAACTTGATCCTATTTACAGAATGCAGAAATCAAAAGTATGTAACGTACATAGTGCAGGGGTCCAGGTTGGGTAATGTACATAATTCAGGAGTCTGGGGTGGGTAAGGTAGATAGTGCAGGGGTCAGGCCTGTAACATACAGAGTGTGGAGTCAGGTGTATGTAACGTACATAGATTAGGAGTCAGAAGTATATATACAACCCAAGGCACAGCACCTTCTGCAAATACCTATGCAAATGCATACACACTGCATGTGCATGCATACAACATACAGTGCATGCATACACTTTGCCTATATTTACATGCATACAACATAAATGTAATCCTGCACAGGCACAGCATCGTCTCCAACTGCTCCTCCTCCTCCCTTCTCTCCTCCTTACATCTGGTATTTACCGGCATTTACTGGCAAAGTGCATTGTGCATGAATCCGCAAAAATACATCATTCATGCTTTGTTTCCGTCTTCATGATAGAAATTATGGAGATGCAACCATTCCAGTAATGACCTGGCAACTGCAGCTAAATTCTGATATTGCTCGGTCATTTCTGTTGCTAGATATGCCCATGAGGTTAGAGACCCATGTATACCTACTGCTTCTCCTTAATAGTTGTATGTTATCTCATATTTTGTAAAGAATATTTTTCCTTTTCTATTGTTTTATAGCCAATAAAGAAAATGTACTGTTATTGTGTACTGTTGTAGTGCACCCACAGCCAGACAAAATAGATTTTCCGCACACTCTCCAAAAAACAGTCTAGAAGTTTTGGTTTTTAGTGTTTAATTTGGGGACGAAGAACTTGGATAGGGATAGGGGGTGCATGGGATGCCCCAAACTGAAGAAAGCTTGTAAACTATAAACAAAATGATTAAGGAACTGCTTAAATACCTGGCTGTACTATGCTGCACACCAGTGGGAGTAATGGTGCAGCTGAAACAAAATATAAAGGTTCCAAAAAATGAATGTTGAAGAGACATCTCCTGGCTGTATTGTACGGCACCTGGCTGCTCTAGACTCAAAGTTAAAGATGTTGGTGTGCTCCTGTCTGTCTTGCACTGCACTAAAGCTGTCCCCTTGTTCCCAGACACATGCATTATTGCACTACACTGTCCTCTCTGTTGCTTTGGGTGTGATGGCTGGTGTGTACTCACTCAGTCCCTTTCAGTAGATCCTAGAATCCAGAAAGCTGCTGCACTGGCCCTTGGCTGAATAAGCTTCTCCTGGCTTGGCTTGAAGTCTACAGCACAGGTGTCAAACACAAGGCCTGCGGGCTGAATCCGGCCCTCCAGGCCATTTCATGTGGCCCTCACACCTCTCCTGCAGCTGCAGGAGAGCTCCAGCCCTCCATTGGTCCACCTCCAGACCCCTACTTTCTGCTTTCAAGCAATGCATCCAGCCTTTTCCCAGCAGCAGCATAAGGAAAGGGGGTGCACTGTGATGTTAGGGAGATTAGGGGACTCAACTTCTGATGGTGGGGTGGCTCTTGACATCTAATGTAAGGGGAGGGGACGCGCTGGACATCTAATCTTACAGATACAACTGGCCCTTTTGAGGACAATCTTAATGCTGATGCGGCCCACAATGAAATTGAGTTTGACACCCCTGGTCTACAGCTAGGCCTAGCTGAGACTATGGATGAGTGTATTCCTGGCACTTACCTTTTTCTCTCTCTGGGAGCAGAGTTCAGGGTCCAGCCGTCTAGAGGGGTCACCAGACTGCCAGGCTCCTGAATATTTAAGGGCTGCTTCCCCACCTTGTAGGCCTGCCTTCCCAGGGATTGGTGAAAACTCCATAAATCTTCAGATTGCAGCCTCTGTCCCTCCACCCACTATGTTCTGGAAATTTCCAGTGAGTTCCAGAAGACAGGGGGAGGTAACAGAGCCACAGCCTGTGAAACACTGCTCAGCCTCCTAAACACATAAACTCCTAAATAAAAACATTCTCCTCAGCCTACGGGGGGCCTAACTAAATCTACCTACTCTAGCAACTATAGGGGTGCTACACTGTATTACTGAAAATGAACAGCAACTTGGTTAAATTGGAAATTGAGATATGAAAGGGCACTCACATAGTTAGACTGGTTGAAAAAAAACACACATGTCTATTAAATTCAACCAATAGAAAAAAAATAAAATAGAAAACTTCCTGCAAAGAACCCAAATCCACAGCTGAGGCAGATCAAAACGCTGCACAAGACCAGACCCTGTGACTTTTACAGCCTTGATATACTGTACACTTTCGCTCAGGTATGTTTTCTGAAGGTAAAAACCATAAGTTGGGCCCTCTCCCAGAGAAAAAAGAAATGTGAGGCGAGAAGCATGCCACAACAAAAATTAGGCGTGTTTTTCATTGTACTGAATATTGAGCATGTGGTTAAATGGCGTTTGAAACATAGTATAGATAGCATAGGCTTTTGGATGTTCATATTTTGCACATATATGCTTATCTATTCTGTATATCATACCAACAGCTTGTGAATATTGACTTGTGATTAGTGCAAATTCACTGTAATTTTCCACTTGTCAAAACATGATTCAAATATTTACTAAAATAGTTTCCAACTCCTGTGTTTGGCATAGCACCTTGTGAAAGAGACTTTTAGAGCCCATTCACACAGGGGCAACACGACCTTTTCTGAAGTCGGAGTGACTGCAGTAGTGTGCATTAAGATGGATCCATTCACTTACATTGATTTTTTTCATGTAGCGCGACTGGAGGCGACTAGGGGCGACTTGGGGTGACCTGAAGTCGGATCCAAAGTTGCCCCTGTGTGAATGGAGCCTAACTCTGTTAACCTTGATCAGTGGCAGAGCTGCTACTTTTTCCAAGGCCAGACTGTGAGTGGAGTGGGGAGTAGGGCTAATAGCAGCATTCTGTGCCAAACTGAATAGCGCCAATAGTTGTGGCATGCTGCAGTGAACTGAAGAATTCATACTGCCCCAAAGTAAAATATGGGGCTAACAGTTGTGAAGAAAGAAATGCCCCAGCATCAGTGTGATAAAAAAAATGTCCCTGCATTGCTGATGTCCCTGGAAGGTTAAAATGCTATGTTGGTGGTATGACTGGAAGGGAGAAATGCTCCTTTGTTGATTATGTCACTATAAGGATAAAAATGCCAATGCATCAATGGTATCAGTTTGAGGAGTCTGATTTGGCATCTGTGTCGGTGGAATGATGGAATGAAGGAGAAGAAGGGATATATTAAATTACTAAAACTAATACTGCAATGAGATATAGGGGTTGATTTACTAAAGGCATGGGCAGTTGCTCCAGAGCTTAGTAAATAAGGTAAAGCTTCACTTTGCAAAGAACACCCAATCACGTGCAAGGAAAATAAAAAAAGACTGCATTTATGCTTCCACGTGATTGGATGATGGAGAACAGCAGAGCTTCTGCTCATTTACTAAGCTCTGGAGCAACTGCTCTTGCAGAGTGCAACTGCACTTGGCAAAGTGCACAGTCTGTTTGCCTTTAATAAATCAACCCCATAATATCAGTTTGTGCAGAAACAGAAGTGCATTCATTGATGTTAGAATGATATCTACCTCCTTATCGGGCCAATTCTGACATTTCTCATCTACATGTAAAAATCTTAATTTTCTGCTAGAAAATTAATTAGAACCCCCAAAGATTATATATTTATTTAAGCAGAGGCCCTAGAGAATAAAATGGTGGGTTTTGCAATTTTTTATGTCACACAGTATTTGTGGAACGTGCTAAAATCGGACCTGAAACGGTGAATGGAGACGCACTGGACTCCTGCTGTGAGCCACTGCGTTCTCCAGTGTGAACCCAGCTTTAAAATTGTGTGCGCTCGTGGAACAGTGACAAACTACGGTACTTAAAAATCTCCATAGGTGACCTTTTATAAGTCTTTACAGGTTACCATTTTAGAGTTAAACAGGAGGTCTGGTGCTAGAATTACAGTGCCTTGAAAAAGTATTCATACCCCTTGAAATTTTCAACAATTTGTCATGTTAAAACCAAAAATGTACATGTATTTTTTGTGGATTGTAGGTGATAGGCCAAAAAAGTGGCACATAATTGTGAAGTGGAAGGAAAATGATAAATGGTTTTCAAAATGTTTTATAAATAAACATCTGAAAAGTGTGGTGTGCATTTGTATTCAGCCCCCTTTACTCTGATACCCATAACTAAAATCTAGTTGAACCAATTGCCTTCAGAAGTCACCTAATTAGTAAATAGAGTCCACCTGTGTGTAATTTAATCTCAGTGTAAATGCAGCTGTTCTGTGAAGCCCTCAGAGGTTTGTTAGAGAACCTTAGTGAACAAACAGCATTGTGAAGGCCAAGGAACACACCAGACAGGTCAGGGATAAAGTTGTGGAGAAGTTTAAAGCAGGGTTAGGTCATAAAAATATATCCCAAGCTTTGGACATCTCACAGAGCACTGTTCAATCAATTATCCGAAAATGGAAAGAGTATGGCACAACTGCAAACCTACCAAGATATGGCCGTCCACCTAAACTGACAGGTCGGGCAAGGAGAGTATTAATCAGAGAAGCAGCCAAGAGGCCCATGGTAACTCTGGAGGAGCTGCAGAGATTCACAGATCAGGTGGAAGAATCTGTCCACAGGACAACTATTAGTCGTGCACTCCACAAATCTGGCCTTTATGGAAGGGCGACAAAAAGAAAGCCATTGTTGAAAGAAAGCCATAAGAAGTCCCATTTGCAGTTTGCGAAAAGCCAGGTAGGGGACACAGAAAACATGTGGAAGAAGGTGCTCTGGTCAGATGAGACCAAAATTTAACTTTTTGGCCTGAAAGCAAAACGCTATGTGTGGCGGAAAACTAACACTGCACATCACCCTAAAAACACCATCCCCACCATGAAACAGCAGCATCATGTTGTGGGGATGCTTTTCTTCAGCAGGGACAGGGAAGCTGCTCATTGTTGATGGGAAGATGGATGGAGCAAAATAAAGGCAATCTTAGAAGAAAACATTTTAGAGTCATCCAAAGACTTGAGACTGGGGCGGAGGTTCACCTTCCAGCAGGACAACGACCCTAAACATACAGTCAGAGCTACAATGGAATGGTTTCGATTAAAGCATATTCATGTGTTAGAATGGTCCAGTCAAAGTCCAGACCTAAATTCAATTGAGAATCTGTGGCAAGACTTGAAAATTGCTGTTCACAGATGCTCTCCATCCAATCTGACAGAGTTTGAGCTAGTTTGCAAACAAGAATGGGAAAAAATTGTACTCTTTAGATGTGCAAAACTGGTAGAAACATACCCAAAAAGACTTGCAGCTGTAATTGCAGCAAAAGGGGTATTGACTCAGGGGGGCTGAAAACAAATGCATACCACACTTTCAGATATTTATTTGTAAAAAATTTTGAAAACCATTTATCATTTTCCTTTCACTTCACAATTATGTGCCACTTTGTGATGGTCTATCACATAAAATCCCGATAAAATACATTTACGTTTTTGGTTGTAACATGATAAAATGTGGAAAATTTCAAGGGCTATGAATACTTTTTCAAGGCACTGTATTGCTCTAGCTATAATGTTTGCGGCCATACCTCACATGTATGGTGGGAACACTGTTTACATATGCTATTGTATATTTACCGTGCATGACCTACAAGATCAGTTTGATCAGATGCTTTCACAAGCCAATAATGGTTTGTTTACCTCCTGGCAAAACCATAAGTGACAAAATACTAATCACTTACGGTTCCTTAGACCATAGAAATGATCATGGATGTTCTGGACATCTCTATGGTAAGCCGGCGGAACTGCCAGCTTCAGTCCCCCTTGGATGGGGGGGCCTGAAAAGGTGGTTGGGGGGGGCGCTTCCCGACGCATGTAAAAGCAATCCAGCGGCTATTTAGCCAATAGGATTGCTTTTACATTAAATGTAGCTGCAGGTATCATCCCCTCAAAGTCCAGGACATCATATGACGTCCTACAGGTGGGAAGTGGATATACAGTATAATTCCATTTAAGAAGCACAAAAAAAACTAGTAAAGTGTACCTCAAGTGTTGTAAGTGGTAGAGCTTAGAGATGGCATAATCACCAGAAATAATCTGAACGTGAGAGCCATAATATGAACATAAAGGAACTAGGGAAATGGACAGCAGATTATGCAGAAGGAACCCAACTAGTATAGGAAGTTAAACTAGTGCCCTGTACACATGATAGGATTTTCCAATGGAAAATGTTCTATAGGAACTTGTTCTCAAATTTTTCCAACAACAAAATCCGCTGTTGTGAATTCCGATCGTGTGTACACAATTCTGACGCACAAAGTTCCATGCATGCTCGGAATCAAGCAGAAGAGCTGCACTGGCTATTGAACTTCATTTTTCTCGGCTCGTCGTACGCGTTGTATGTTACCGCGTTCTTGATGTTCGTTTTTTTGCGACAAGATTTGTGTGACCGTGTGTATGCGAGACAAGTTTGAGCCAACATCCCTTTTTTTGGAAAATCCTATTGTGTGTACAGGGCATTACTCTTAATTACCGTATATAGATGTTACAATATGCCAGGAACCAATGTATCAGTAGAATTCTGCTGGTGCTAGGTAAGATGAGCCTTAAACCAAAATGGCACGTGGCCTTTGTCTGTAGTAGTCAGAGGACATAAAATGATCGACTCCTGCATTACAGTGCTTTCATTGATCAACAACCAAAAATATGACTTTGTCACAAGACTATTTTGACCGGGGATTTGCTCACCCCTTGTGCTGTTTCAAAGATCATTAGGGAAAAGAGAACTCATTCGAGACATTCTGTTTGCTGTAGAGGATCTTCAGCGAGGAAAAGCTGGCTAAGGCAGCTAATGGACATTACTACAGCCTTATCTGTGGAGCCAATCTATCTCTACCCCATGCAGTTCCCAAAACCATGTCAGAACAAGGTTTGAGATGGGCAGGTCAACAAAACAAAGGACATTAACCATACCAACAACACAGAGAAACCAACCTGCAACCGGCAACATGAGGTCCTCTTCCAATAAAGGAACCCTAAACAAAGATCTGGTGTTGGGGGGCCTGCTAATGTTGCAGAAACTTACAGACCACAAAAGGAAGAAAACAGACAGCAAGTCTTGTGGTAAAACAGCTAAGAGAACAAAGGCTAAGTATCACATTTTATTCTTTTTTTTTTTTTCTTTCAATCTATAATATTTATTAGCACCAATCATAGTTTACAACACTTGGAACAAAAACAACTAAATACATAATGAGGAGACAACTGGCACAGCATCCACCCTAGCAAAATAGTGAAATCTACAGATGTTTACAACTCCCTTCAAAGGTGCTTTTGAGGATTCTTAGATGATCAGCAGGGAAGATCATAGCAGTCTGACACTGTGCTCTGAGTTGGTTGGCATGAGAAGACTAATTGCCTCACAGCAGCTATTGAACCCCCACAAGTTGGTCCTGCGAGGAGTGTTCCCTCCATCAGTGTTGGGATGTTTTTTTGTTCTCATCTGGGCCCGGTTGGCCTATTCCTGGTTGCGTTGCTCTTCTCTCCCACTACACATGCCGCATTTCTTTCTGCAGGAAATATATCTGAAGATCCAAATGTTGCTGTCCAGACATCACGTGGCCACTAGGTGGTGCAAGAAAGCTGTCTTTAATGGCTTGGTAGTATGGTTGAATTCAGACTTACACTACATACATACTTACCTCAAACTGGCATTAAAGTGGAGGGCCACCCTGGAAAAAAAATGCCACCAAAAATCCTAAAAAAATGAAAAAAAAAACATTTGGAAAAAAACATTTTTATACTTACCTAAACCCTTGTTGCTATGCAGTCTTTCTAATCTGCCTCTTCCTATTCCGCAGCGTGTTCTTCTCCTCGGTGAGCAGCCCCGTTGTCTTCTGGGAACTGTGTGTGTTCCCAGAACACCACGGGGCCATTCACAGATCGCCGCGCCTCTCGCGGGTGCGCAGTAGGAAACTGGCAGTGAAGCCGCAAGGCTCCACTGCCTGTTTCCCTTACCTAGGATGGCGGTGCCGGGACCCGAGAGCCGAGGAATGGGTCGGCCTCGGGCGGCTGACATCGCAGGCACCCAGGACAGGTAAGTCTACTTATTTAAAGTCAGCAGCTACAGTGTTTGTAGCTGCTGACTTTAAATTTTTTTTTAGCTGGCCGGAATCCTGCTTTAATAGCCATAATGGGAATATAAATAGAATGGAGTAGGCTGAGTAGCTTCTTCTTATTTTTACTGACCTATGTACATTTAATCATTTTTCTCCCCAATGGCTGATGTAACTAATAAGGGTATGGTATTCATGTCATGGAATGTTAGGGGCCCAGGGGATAAGGTCAAAAGAAATGCAATGTTTAAATACTATGGTAAACTGCAGCCACAGATAATATGTCTCCAGGAAAAGCACATACAGCCTGATTCTGTCCACCTGAAGCGCTCCCGTAAATATCCAACGCAATTTTATTGCACGCATTCCTCCTATTCCAGGCTAGTCAGTGTGTTGATCTCAGCTACCATTTCTTTTGAGTGTATTCAGCAGAGGGTGGACAGTGAGGGCAAATTTGTTTTCTTGCTGTGTAAGCTCAACAGGTTCATGTATATCATTGCTGCAATGTACATTCCCCCGCCATTTTCGGCAGCTCCCCTTAGTAGTCTAGCTAGCCCTGGGTGACTTTAATAACACCCTGGACTCTCACTTGGACAGAATGCCTTTGGCTCCCAGAACGGTGAGAATGTCAGAGGGGAAGACAGCTTTTGCCTCTTTGCTCTCTGAAATGGGACTCCATGATGTGTGGCGCGAGGGGCATGCTGACAACAGGTGCTATTCGTGTCATTCTGCCACACATGATGGACTCTCCCGTATAGATTTGGGGCTGGGTAATGAAGCGCTAATGCAGCGGGTGAGGGACTTGGCATATGAGCCGCGTCTCTTATCCGATCACTCTCCATTCTGGGTAAGACTAGATGTCACAACATCTCCTGGCGGAGTCACGGGTGCACTATGGGAGTTCCTGCAAAATTATAAGGGTTCTGCTAGTGCGACTGTGGTGTGGGTTTCACTCAAAGCTTTTTTGAGGGGCTGCCTCATCAGAGAAATCAATAACATTAAAAACCACTCCAAGGAAGGCGATTATAGAGTACGGGATGAAATGAGAGCCAGAGAATAGGCACTGGTTGCAGACCCTTCCCAATCCAATCATGACTCTTGGACTGAGGCACAATTCCTATACAACTCTGTTCTGCTATCTGCAACGGAGAAGAGAAGATACTTTCAATAGCAGAGCTACTTTGAGGAGGGAGAAAACACTGGTCACCTCCTGGCTCTTGTAGCCAGGGAGCAAAGGGAGTCCTATAACATCTTAGCCATAAGGGCAGAGACGGGGGAGACACACACTCTCAATTCTGATATTTTAAACGATTTCCATCGGTTTTATAATGATTTGTATACATCTAAAACTTCCTATACTCCATCAGACCTGGCCCTGTTTTTACAAGACTGCCCCTTTCCCCGGCTCTCAGAGGCTGAGAGGGAGGTGCTAAATACTCCAATCACTCTGACAGAATTGATGGATGCTTTGGAAGGAGCCCCGCACCATAAATCACCAGGTTCAGATGGCTTACCAGCGGAGGTGTACTCCCGCTATAGTGAAGTCCTTTTACCACCACTGTTACAGGCCTTAACTGAAGCTGTTGAGACGGGCTGCCTACCTGATAGCATGCAGGAGGCAATAATTATAGTACTCCCCAAGCTGGATAAGGATAAGCTTCTGCCAGACTCCTATCACCCGATCTCGTTATTAAATGCTGACGTCAAGCTTCTGGCTCGAGTTTTGGCCACAAGACTCTTTTGGGTAATAGGCAGGCTGGTCCATCGTGACCAGTCAGGCTTTATCCCCACTCGCTCTACGGCCGATAACATTTGGCGGCTGTATATGAACCTATAATCCTACCCCCAGGATAATCCTGGGGGTAGGGCCATTCTGTCGCTGGATGAAGCTAAGGCTTTTGACAGTGTGGAGTGGCCCTACCTCCTGGAAATCCTGGCGAGGTTCGGACTGGGGAACCAGTTTATCACATAGATGAAAGTACTGTATTTTAGACCTAGAGTCAGACTCTGCATAAACAATAATCTCTCGTCTCCATGTGAGGGTGCCCTTTGTCCCCATTGCTGTTCGTTTTGGCAGTAGAGCCTTTGGCCATCTTGATACGCGCTGCGACAGAGGTCTTCGGGTTCTGCAGAGGTCAGCTGGAGGACAAAATCTCTTTATATGCGGATGACGCACTCATTTATCTGGGTGACTTCGCTGCCTCTCTGCGAGCAGTGATGGGGATAATAACAGATTTCGGGGGCTTCTCTGGCTTCACCATAAACTGGTCCAAATCAACCATAATGCCCATAGACCCATTGACAGAGCCTCTGCAGGCGGGTGCAGAGCAAATTGCCATAGTAAACAGCTTTAGATACCTGGGAGTGACGGTGTTCCCGTATCCGGCCAAATACCTTCGGCTGAACCTGGGTCCACTCTTAGATAGACAGAAAGTAAAATGCTCCAGTTGGTGTAAGCTTCCCCTGTCAGTGGTGGGACGGGTGAATTTAATAAAAATGGTATGGGCCCCGCAGCTTTTGTACATTTTTCATAATTCACCTATGTGGATCTTGAACAAATGGTTTAAAAAAATTGACTCTCTGATGTGAGACTTGATCTGGAAGAATAAGGTAGTCAGGATCAGTTTAACCACTCTGCAATATGGAAAGGACAGGGGGGACTAGCAGTACCTCACCCTAAAATGTACTTCCTAGACTCACAGCTTCAGCAGCTAGAGGGATGGGGACAGGAAGTGGGGGATGACCCGGTGATCAATTTGGTGGCTGTGTCTGACCCTTTGCTGAAGGCGGCCTCCCATATGGAGATGGACCTGCCAAGCATTCCGCATTCCACCCCCACAAGTGTCCTTCTTAGGAAGGTATGGAGGGAATTTCAGAAGATCTTGAAGATAGAGGGTCCACTGCCCTTTACCCCAGTGTGGAATAACCCTAAATATTTAGAGCTTAGAGATCTACCGGGGATTACCCCCTGGAAGGAAAGAGGGATCTGATTCTTTCCACAGTTATATGAAGGAGAGGAGATAAAAACATATGAAAAACTATGTCAGGAATACCAATTAACCCCTAGGGGCTTCTATAAATATCTCCAACTCTGACATGCCCTTCGGGCACAGCAGCAGATCTGCTCTCTGACAGAATCATCATCGCCATTGTTGATGGAAGTCCTCTGGGCGGAGGCCCGGAGAATACTGATATCCAAGATCTACACAGTTATGTTGTCCTTGGTCCAAGACCATGCCTCCTTCAAAAGTAGAAGTAAGTGGGTGGAAGATGTAGGGGATATAGATGGGGACCAATGGGACATGGCTTTAGAATCTATACCGGCGGTATCTGTATCTGCATCCCATAAACTGTCACCACTATTTATCCTACACAGAGCTTATAGAACGCCAGTGCAATTACATATGTGGGGAAGAGGGACTCCCCCTTATGCCCGAAATGCAAAATACACCAGGGGGACTTTATACATCTACTCTGGAGATGCCCGAAACTCCATCGGTATTGGGCTGAGGTATCCCAGTGTATAGCTCGTTTAGCCCAGACACCAATTCCATTGAACCCCCTGGTGTGTTTACTAGGGGCCATTGATGTAGAAAGTATCCCGAAAGGAATGTATTACATGATTATTACGTTGCTATATCTAGCTAGAAAACTTATTGCAAGATATTGGATGGCCTCTACGGTCACCACAGGGAAACAATGGATTAGCTATGTTAACTCCTTACTTGTTAGAGAACGCCTGGCATATAGTCGTAGGAAGGCAGTGGGTAAATTTGACCTCATCTGGAAACCATGGCTGGAAGATCCCAGCCTTGCGCCACCACAGCTGGTAATGGACAGACAGTTTATGTAGGGAATTGCGGGGTGTGGGTGGGGGAGGGAGGACTGGGAAACATAGATTTGGTTAAGCTCACTGTTATGCACTGGACCGAAGAGAATCCGTTGGTTGAAGAAGTGATTAATTCGGATACGTTATCATGGGTCATAAGTGCTGATTAGTGTTCAGGGTTAGGGGAGGGTTAGAAATCTTATATGTGCATTGTATCCTGTTATTGCTAAAATAGTATAGACCCCTGATGTGTTACTGTCTATACATGTAATGTTCAATTTCATCTACTGATATAATTGTATGTATCACATGAGCAATGAATAAATAAACAAGTTCTGATTAAAAAAAAAAAAACATACATAATGAGAAAAAAAATTAAAAAAAATAATAAAACAAATAAAAAACAGTAAACAAACCAAGAGGCCAACACACATATACCACCTTGCTTTCTCTTACATCAACACTATTTTTCATGTAAATAACTCATCCCTTTCTCCCCTTCTTCTCCCCCCCCACGTTTTATCTACCTCATCCTAAATTCATCCATGGTAAGAAATCCCCCCTGAAATAAGACAAACATTCACGCCTATTTATATAATCCATTTATATCCTAAACGTATCCCTCTACTCTTCCTTTCACTTTTTCCACCTTTCTCTTTTTTTCCCTTTCTTCTCCCTCTCCCTTTCTTTTTCCTCTTTTTTTTAACCCCTCTCTTCCCTCTCCCTTTCTCTACCCTTTTCTCCTCCTACCTTTTATTTACTTTCCCTTTTTCCACCCTCTTTCACTTATCTTTCCCCACATTTTCTATACTTTGAAAAAGAACCATCCACCCCATTTTATTATTCTTGGTTAGATTTCTGCTGTGTGGGCGGCGGAGCGCCGCACAGACGATCTGTTTTTAAAGTGTATCAACTGGTGCAGGGAGAGGACCCCCTGTTTTTTGAGCAATTGTATTCCTCCTGCTGAGAAATTATATTCTGAAAAACTTCTCTGGCATCAAAAACACTGATCAGCATTTCAGGCTATAGCCTGACGAGCTGATTGATTGTCAGAAATCTCTCTCCCCCTCTCCCTTTCTCTCCCCTTTCACTCCCCACTCTCTCTTTTCCCATGTGTCCTTTTATACCTGCTGTTCTCCAATCCGTTCCACTCAAAAAAACAGACCCGTCACCTTCCCGCTCCGCTCATTATGGCCCATGATCGGTTACCAAGTCGCTAAAGTGGCCCCCGCTCTTCAAAAGGTTGGGCACCCCTGCTCCAAAAGGAGGGAGGGAAAGTATGCCCCTGAAGAGAGAGAGTCCTCTGACTACCTTACGCACTAAATTCTGGAGTATCCCAAAGCTCCTCTACACCCCATCCAAGTTTAATGAGCATTAAACCTTAAAAAGACACTTACTGCCTGGTCATTGTGTCACAAGACTGTGGGGCTGCTATGTGCTTGGCTGCCCTACACCCACTTGGAAATAGAACCTGGGGCAATTATGCAGGGTCCATTTGGGGGTCTGTGCTACATATACTTTTGTGCAAATAGTGAAAATAGAGAGAGCTTACACTTTGTCTGAGCCTACCTTAAAGAAGAACGTCATTAAAAAAGCCAGGAATTGCTTAGCAACTAGCAACAATTGAGACAATGAATAATCTGGTCATAAATATGTAATGTACATTATAGTGTATAGAGTGCAGGAATCTCAAGGCACAGAGTGCAGAGGTCAGGGTTGTGTAATGCAAAGAGTGCAAGTTTGAGGAGTATGTAGCGCACAGAGTGCAGGGGTCAGGTTTACATAACACACAGAGTACAGAGGTCTCTCCATCCAGCACAAAAAAAAACCCTAGCCCCCAGCAAAAATCACCTTCCCTCAACCCAGCCCTCCTTTAATTCCCCACCCCCCTGAATTTATAGACCTCAGACACAGTGCAGCAGATGGCCTCCAGGGCTTCTCCTTCCTAGGGGAAGCTTCCCTCAGCTCTAAATTTTATCACCTTGACAGGCAGCCATCAGGAGGAAATGGCAGCTTCTGCAGTGGTGAGTAATCACAATGCCGGAAGACCTTGGGCACCCCTCAGGAGATGTGGGGCACGTGTTCTGGGTGCACAGCACTAGCGATGTCACTGCCTCTTACCAACTAAAACTCTAGATCTGTACCCCAGTCTAGCCTTGAAGAAATTGATTTGTCTGTGAAATGCATCAACTGACTTTAAATGTGTTTGTAGACTTGATTTACAGCTTGTGTATACTCGAATGTGTGGATGGGGGAATCAGGTCAGTTTTTTAACCCGCTGGTTAAACGACAAAAACTGACCCATCTATGGCCAGCTTTATACTCCCAGGGCTTAGGATCCATTCAGACCTGAGTGTTTTGTAGCTCAAAACTTCAAAATGGTCAACATCCAAAATCCCATGGTTTTCATTGATCCCCGTTCACAACTAAGCGTAATGTCACTAGTAGCTCGAGAAAGTACATGAGCTTTATTTGAGCTACGAGCTTCAAGAGTTTTCGGCCCCAATAGATGTTAACCTTCTATTCACACCTTAGTGGACGATGAATGCGTGCACGTTTCGTGCTTTATGTGCCATTCATTGTTAATGGTACCCCAAACATAGCAAGTAGATGCACGCTAAAACTCTAAAAGCTCAACAACAAAAAAGTAGCGTAGCGCTAAAACTCTGCTAGTTATAAGCTTAGCCTAATGGGAAAGTCTGAACAACGTGCAAAACTTGTGTATTTGGTATTTTTTCCCCCTAGTGATTAGCTTACCATTGACTAAAAATTATAAAAACAAAAAATGCTCAAGAAAAAAGGTTGGACAAATGACCAGAGCCTTATGCACCATCACCCTATCTGCTCTCTTCCAATTATGGCACTCCCCCTTAACATTGTTTTCCTGTGTTTCCACTTTTCTCCTACTTTCTTTTCATCTTGTTCCATCAATTTAATATTGTAACATAATGTTTTATATATATATATATATATATATATATATATATATATATATATATATACCCTCTTAAGCAGTATTTTTCAACCTTTTTTTCAGTCAGGGCACCCTATTCGAGGCACCCCATTCTTAAATCTAAAAAACTAAACTAATAGTTTTGCATAACGTAGCAACATCCGAACGCGTAGGACACCCAGCATTAGCAATGATTTATTGTTCCAAAGCATATACATCTTTGCACACGGGTATAAATTAGCATTCTAATGTTCCTTTTCTCCCTCGATTTCTCTTCCTCACTCAGCTAATGTGAC
Source organism: Aquarana catesbeiana (assembly GCF_042186555.1). NCBI lineage: Eukaryota > Metazoa > Chordata > Amphibia > Anura > Ranidae > Aquarana > Aquarana catesbeiana. The sequence goes on from NC_133325.1 coordinate 424,286,125, forward strand.
CCTGGTGCTGAAGGAGAGCGGCAGGTGAGGGGCAAACCAGGATGCTGTGCAGGTGCCAGATTTCCTCCTTTTCAACCAATGACATCAAGACATCAAGTGGCTTTGTGTAACTAATAGACAGGTTTTGGTAGAAAGTGATAGGTGTCCCGGAAGCCGCACATCAAGTCAAATCCTGCTTTGTGATAGTGAAAGGCAGTGTCAGCCTGGACCCCCACCAGCCCATGCCCCCAATGCATTTCACTCCGCCCACCAGAGCTTATTCATGGGGGTGGAGTCTTTAGATGGAAGGGGGCGGTTAAATGCATCATCGGCCACCGTTCAGTGAAAGATTGAATATCAGGTTTGTGAAGTGATTGTGAAGGGCTGGTCATAGAGGTTGTGTGCTTAAGGAAGTGCATACATAGAGCAACCATAGAAGATCAGGTTGCAAGGAGATTGCAGCCTCTTGTAAAGTGTATGCAAGGAAACAAATATGCAAGCGTTTGATAATAAGGCTAAGATTTGAATATTCTAGCCCCCATTAAAAATCTAAAAATCTTTAATAATTTGTCTCTTAAAGCAACATTGTTGAGAATTCTACTGAAAAATCCTAATGAGAAAAGATAACCTTATAGGGCTATTTACTAATATCTACACAACATTGTAAATAAATGAATAGAATGAATTAAAGGAAAACTTTAGCAAGACACTCTGTCCTTGAGAATAATGTAAAAACAAGGAGGCAGGCTTGATCCACCTGCTGTCTTGTATACAATTTTTGGGCAACTTCTAGGTATTTTGCCAAAGCACCCCTGAAGACACCTGAAGGCACCCCAGGGGAGCTGGGCACACTGGTTGAAAAGGGCTACTCTAGAGTGATTGCATACCTAGGAATAAAGGCAGTGATCTCTCCTACACTTAGGTTCCATGCACACTGTTATCCTATGTGTCCATGCACATTAGGATGATTACAAGCATATTTTGAGCTCAACGTTTAGAGGCAAGAAAAATAAACCTTCAGGTTTGTTTTTCTGATTGGAGCTTAGTGGCAGAAAAAACACAAAACTCTCCTAAACTCATCTAAATTCTGCACAAAAAGTGCTCTATATGGCTGGATTCACACCTATGCATTTTTAGTGCTTTTTGCATTTTGCAGATTTGTACTACAGTCCATATAACATGGTTTCCTATGGAACACGTTCTGTTGCGCAAATCTGCAAAATGCAAAAAGCACTAAAAATGCCTAGGTGTGAATCCAGCCTATGAGTGTTTTTTTCTGCCATGGGAATTGTAGTTTTTTTAAGCCCATTGTGCATGGAGCCTTACTGCAAACAGCCAACAGTTTGCACAAACACATTAAGACTTCATTCACACTAACATATTTTTTGATGCATTTTGCATTTTGCAGAAATGCATGGGAATTTTTTAACATGGGTTCCTATGGAACATGTCCACATCAATGCATTTTTGTACCTCTGCGTTTTTGGAAAGGGTCAAGGACTTTTTTTCATGCAAAATGCAGCATTTTGCATGTAATAGAATTCAATGGACCAGCATTAAAAACGCAAGTACAGCGTTTTTACAGCGTTTTTACAGCGTTTTTGCTGCGTTTTTGCTGCGTTGCTTTATTATGTATACAGTCTAAAAAAAAAAAAAAACACAAAACGCAAAAGGACAGCAAAAACACAGCAAAAACACTGTAAGGCTCCATTCACACTAGCGCGTTTTTTGATGCATTTTGCATTTTGCAGAAATGCATGGGAATTTTTTAACATGGGTTCCTATGGAACATGTTCACATCAATGCTTTTTTGTATCTCTGCGTTTTTGGAAAGGGTCGGGGACTTTTTTTCATGCAAAAAGCAGCATTTTGCATGTAATGGATTTCAATGGACAAGCATCAAAAACGCAAGTGCACCGTTTTTGCAGCGTTTTTGCAGCGTTTTTGGTGCGTTTTTGGTGCGTTTTTGCCGTTTTTTTTTTTTTATTTTTTATTTTTTGTAATTTTTTTTAAGACTAAAAAAAAATGAAAAAAAAAAAAAAAAAACGCAAATCGCGGCAAAAACGCGGCAAAAACGCACCAAAAACGCTACAAAAACGCTGCTCAAAAACGTGGCAAGCATGAAAAAAAAACCTCCAAAAACGCTCAAAAGCAACATGCATAGGTGTGAATCGAGCCTTAAAACGCTGCTCAAAAACGCGGCAAGCACCACAAAAAACACTGCAGAAACGCTCAAAAGCAACATGCATAGATGTGAATCGAGCCTAAGGCTCGATTCACACCTATGCATGTTGCTTTTGAGCGTTTTTGGAGGTTTTTTTTTCATGCTTGCCACGTTTTTGAGCAGCGTTTTTGTAGCGTTTTTGCGGCGTTTTTGCCGCGTTTTTGCCGCGATTTGCGTTTTGCGGTTTTTTTTTTTAATTTTTTTTTTTTTACAGTCTTAAAAAAAAATTACAAAAAAAAAAATAAATAAAAACGGCAAAAACGCACCAAAAACGCTGCAAAAACGCTGCAAAAACGGTGCACTTGCGTTTTTGATGCTTGTCCATTGAAATCCATTACATGCAAAACGCTGCTTTTTGCATGAAAAAAGTCCCCGACCCTTTCCAAAAACGCAGAGATACAAAAAAGCATTGATGTGAACATGTTCCATAGGAACCCATGTTAAAAAATTCCCATGCATTTCTGCAAAATGCAAAATGCATCAAAAAACGCGCTAGTGTGAATGGAGCCTTAGGCTCCATTCACACCTATGCATCTTTAGTGCTTTTTGCATTTTGCAGATTTGCACTACAGAACGTATTGCATAGGAAACCATGGTAAATGGACAGATAGCACCGAGGCCTGGATCACACCTATACATTTTTTAGTGCATTTTCAGTTCTGCAGAAACAAACTACAATCCATTTAATATGGTTTCCTATGGATGTAGTTCACATCTGTGCATTTTATGGAAAGGGCCGGGGTCTTTTTTTTGGTTCCATAGACTTCAATGGATCAAAAATGTGTATTGAAAGAAGCAAAATGTACCTGGAATATGCAAACTGCAATCTGCATAGATGTATTGGATGTAAGGCTCGATTCACACCTATGCATGTTGCTTTTGAGCGTTTTTGGAGGTTTTTTTTTCATGCTTGCCGCGTTTTTGAGCCGCGTTTTTGCCGCGTTTTTGCCGCGATTTTGCCGCGATTTTGCCGCGATTTGCGTTTTGCGTTTTTTTTTTTTTTTTTTTTTTTCATTTTTTTTTACAGTCTTACAAAAAAATTACAAAAAAATAAAAAAAAAAAAAAAAAAAAGGCAAAAACGCACCAAAAACGCATCAAAAACGCATCAAAAACGCTGCAAAAAAGGTGCACTTGCGTTTTTGATGCTTGTCCATTGAAAACCATTACATGCAAAACGCTGCATTTTGCATGAGAAAAAGTCCCCGACCCTTTCCAAAAACGCGGAGATACAAAAAAGCATTGATGTGAACATGTTCCATAGGAACCCATGTTAAAAAATTCCCGTGCATTTCTGCAAAATGCAAAATGCATCAAAAAACGCGCTAGTGTGAATGGGGCCTTAGGCCCCATTCACACCTATGCATGTTGCTTTTGAGCGTTTTTGGAGGTTTTTTTTTCATGCTTGGCACGTTTCTGAGCAGCGTTTTTGTAGCGTTTTTGCGGTGTTTTTGCGGCGTTTTTGCCGCGATTTGCGTTTTGCGTTTTTTTTTTTTCATTTTTTTTTACAGTCTTAAAAAAAAATTACAAAAAAAAAAAAAAAACGGCAAAAACGGACCAAAAACGCACCAAAAACGCACCAAAAACGCTGCAAAAACGGTGCACTCGCGTTTTTGATGCTTGTCCATTGAAATCCATTACATGCAAAACGCTGCTTTTTGCATGAAAAAAAGTCCCCGACCCTTTCCAAAAACGCAGAGATACAAAAAAGCATTGATGTGAACATGTTCCATAGGAACCCATGTTAAAAAATTCCCATGCATTTCTGCAAAATGCAAAATGCATCAAAAAACGCGCTAGTGTGAATGGAGCCTAAATCAGGCCTTAGGCCTTATTCACACCTATGCATTTTTAGTGCTTTTTGCATTTTGCACATTTGTACTACAGTCCATTTACCATGATTTCCTATGGAACACATTCTATAGTGCCAATCTGCAAAATGCAAAAAGCACTAAAAATGCATAGGTGTGAATCAGGCTTTAGGCTGGATTCACACCTATGCAGTTCTGGTGCTTTTTGCATTTTGCAGATTGGCACTATAGAATGTGTTCCATAGGAAATCATGGTAAATGGACTGTAGTACAAATGTGCAAAATGCAAAAAGCACTAAAAATGCATAGGTGTGAATCCAGCCTTAGGCTGGATTCACACCTATGCATGTTGCTTTTGGGCGTTTTTGGAGGTTTTTTTTTCATGCTTGCCACGTTTTTGAGCAGCGTTTTTGCGGCGTTTTTGCCGCGATTTTGACGCGATTTGCGTTTTGCGGTTTTTTTTTTTTTTTTTTACAGTTTTTTTTTTTACAGTCTAAAAAAAAAAATTAAAAAAAATTAAAAAAAAAAAAAAAAAAAAAAAAACGGCAAAAACGCATCAAAAACGCTGCAAAAACGGTGCACTTGCGTTTTTGATGCTTGTCCATTGAATTCTATTAGGCTCCATTCACACTAACGCGTTTTTTGATGCATTTTGCATTTTGCAGAAATGCATGGGAATTTTTTAACATGGGTTCCTATGGAACATGTTCACATCAATGCCTTTTTGTATCTCTGCGTTTTTGGAAAGGGTCGGGGACTTTTTTTCATGCAAAAAGCAGCGTTTTGCATGTAATGGATTTCAATGGACAAGCATCAAAAACGCAAGTGCACCGTTTTTGCAGCGTTTTTGCAGCGTTTTTGGTGCGTTTTTGGTGCGTTTTTGCCGGTTTTTTTTTTTTTTTTTTTTTTTTTTTTTTTGTAATTTTTTTTTAAGACTGTAAAAAAAAATGAAAAAAAAAAACAAAAAAACGCAAAACGCAAATCGCAGCAAAAACGCCGCAATAACGCTACAAAAACGCTGCTCAAAAACGTGGCAAGCATGAAAAAAAACCTCCAAAAACGCTCAAAAGCAACATGCATAGGTGTGAATCGAGCCTTACATGCAAAACGCTGCATTTTGCATGAAAAAAAGTCCCTGACCCTTTCCAAAAATGCAGAGAAACAAAAAGGCATTGATGTGAACATGTTCCATAGGAACCCATGTTAAAAAATTCCCGTGCATTTCTGCAAAATGCAAAATGCATCAAAAAACGCGCTAGTGTGAATGGAGCCTGAGGCTCCATTCACACCTATGCATGTTGCTTTTGAGCGTTTTTGGAGGTTTTTTTTTCATGCTTGCCGCGTTTTTGAGCCGCGTTTTTGCCGCGTTTTTGCCGCGATTTTGCCGCGATTTTGCCGCAATTTGCGTTTTGCGTTTTTTTTTTTTTTTCATTTTTTTTTACAGTCTTACAAAAAAATTACAAAAAAAAAAAAAATTAAAAAAAAAAACGGCAAAAACGCACCAAAAACGCATCAAAAACGCATCAAAAACGCTGCAAAAAAGGTGCACTTGCGTTTTTGATGCTTGTCCATTGAAAACCATTACATGCAAAACGCTGCATTTTGCATGAGAAAAAGTCCCCGACCCTTTCCAAAAATGCAGAGAAACAAAAAGGCATTGATGTGAACATGTTCCATAGGAACCCATGTTAAAAAATTCCCGTGCATTTCTGCAAAATGCAAAATGCATCAAAAAACGCGCTAGTGTGAATGGAGCCTTAGGGGTCTATTTATAAAAATAAATAAAATAGCTGGGTAAGGCTCGATTCACACCTATGCATGTTGCTTTTGAGCGTTTTTGGAGGTTTTTTTTTCATGCTTGCCGCGTTTTTGAGCCGCGTTTTTGCCGCGTTTTTGCCGCGATTTTGCCGCGATTTTGCCGCGATTTGCGTTTTGCGTTTTTTTTTTTTTTTTTTTTTTTTTCATTTTTTTTTACAGTCTTACAAAAAAATTACAAAAAAAAAAAAATTACAAAAAAAAAAAAAAAAAACGGCAAAAACGCATCAAAAACGCATCAAAAACGCTGCAAAAAAGGTGCACTTGCGTTTTTGATGCTTGTCCATTGAAAACCATTACATGCAAAACGCTGCATTTTGCATGAGAAAAAGTCCCCGACCCTTTCCAAAAACGCGGAGATACAAAAAAGCATTGATGTGAACATGTTCCATAGGAACCCATGTTAAAAAATTCCCGTGCATTTCTGCAAAATGCAAAATGCATCAAAAAACGCGCTAGTGTGAATGGGGCCTAAAAGTCACAAGCATTCATCCAGCCTTGCACAAATTCTCCCTATGTTTGCTCTACTACTATGACTGCTTATGGTTGTCAATGCTATCTAGTGGCCAAAATGCAGTCTTCAAGAAACTGATTGCTCTGCGAAAAGCATTGACTAATTACAAGTTTGTTTGTCGACTTGATTTACAGTTTGTGTATGTGTTATACAACATATAGTCAGAAGTGTCGGATACCAGAAATCAAATATATGCACAGAGAAACCTGTTTTCTGTATGGATGTAGTTCCACATAAAGTTTATTCAGTTTGTGAATAAAACTTTTATATGTTTTATACAGTTAGTATGTCTTTTTAGTGCTAAAGGTCTTGCCTCTGCTCTGTAATCGGATTTATCCTTTATATGGGGTGGTAGCGCTGTAGCAATTATGGGTTCTACACATTCCCCTCCATTTTTGCATATCAATAATACGTTTAAATGCTTCTTGCTTTGCTACATTTGGCATGGTGACACAAAATGAATGTGTGTTTCTACAGCGAACAGGTAATTGGACAAACTGGTACATAGGAGTTGTCTTTCAGCATAATTTTGCCTTTAGTCATTCAGCACCCTTCGCCTTGAACTAGGACACTCCCTTCTTATGAAAAACACTGAAACCTGTGTGCTCTACACATTTTCTGTGTCACTGTTGGAGAACAAGACATCGTGTCGTCACATCCAAAGGCCTGTCCGTGTCACTGAATACTTTGTCTCGGACAATCAAATGATTTGACTAGTTCATGTGTTCTGGCAATAGATGAAGAGGACACTTTGTTACTTATTTTTCAGCTGCCTTTTAGGTAAGATCTGTTATGCAAAAGGAAGTAAACAGGTAATGAAATACAGATACTCAGAAGCCAACCACAAGGACATATCACCGCTTCTGTTATCTGTAAATCTATGTAGGAAACCCAGTACAGCTATATAGCAATATAGTGCTATATCTCCTTTGTACATGTTCAGTTTAGATTAATAATGATTTCATTATAGGCAATATATTAAGCATTGCTTTAATTATACATTTATCAGGGTTACGTCTGTGAGCATTTGTTGTACATCATAAACTGCTGCCTGAAAATATTACTGTAAAAAGTAAAGCTGACTCAAGTTACCATATAGTAAATTAAAGGGATATATGCTGTTATTATTATTATTAATATTATTATTTTTATACTGTTATTTGGGAAAAAAATTGTTCCGACAATTGTGTGTTTTCCATTCAAAATATTATACTCATTTTTGGGAAAAACAAAGCAAAGAGCATTTTTCTGTAAAAGTATAGGCAAAACTGCCAAGAACAGATTTCAGATTGACATTTATATTCTGTGCGTTGTTTGAAATGAATAACCCTAAGAATGCTAAGTGGAGAGAGCGGATACAGTATGGGTCATGTTTGTGTAGCTGATGTCAAATATTTAGGGTCCATTAGAGATTTACCTTTGTATCCTTGGTTTAATATGGCTCAGCAGGTCATTTGTTTCTCTTAAAACAAATAAGAATTAGATTTTTCGAACATATTAAACAATACATGATTTTAAATCGTAACTCCAGGATGACAAAAAAAAAAAAAAAAACCCTTATAGTGCCTCTTCCCTTACACTGCAAGGTTTAAATGCCACTAAATCTAGGATACAGAGGAAAAAGCTGTGGGTACTTGCTCTATTCTCTGGCACGCTTAAACCTCCATTTGAGCAGTGCTCACCTGCTCCTTCTGTATTGAACTGCACAGCGCTTTTATATTGTAAAGCGCGGCGCAAGCTGTTGGTGTTATATACATCCTGTATAATAATAAATAATTCACACCTGAGGGATTTGAAGCAAGTTTCCAAAAGAGCTTTAACGTCAACACCAGATTTATATGTTATTTTATTCACATTTAGATCACATCTAAGCAATGTGCTGTTGCTCAACAGCAAAAACCTGATAAATGTAATTTCATGCCTAAAAAACTGTCCGCAGCTTGTACCTAGCTTTCCACTGGCTAAAACAAACACTCTTTAGCCTGAAAACTTCTACAATTTGCAAACAAATATGCTCCAAAATCATATTTTGAAGAGGAGGCTGAGGGGAATGGTTGCACAGATGGAGGGAGCCATCTTGTTAGATTTAACAAGCATTTTACCATTGCAGTGTTGGAGGGCCCCACTGCAAGGGTACCTTTTTTCTTGGGGCTGGAGTTGGGTTTCTAGCAACAGGTTGCTGTTCCTTATTAAACTGGATATGAACTATGTGGAACCTTAAGGAAAGCTCCCACTACCATCAATGTAGCTGTCATAGACTGCCTGGCAGAATGTTGAAGAGCAATGACTCTCATCCCTGCTTGGTTTTAGTACATCACTATGTAGCATCCAGCAATCAGTTGGCAACAACAGTGGCTGCATATTGGACAAAATAGGTAACTCAAAGAGCAGATATATTTATGTAAATTTCAAATAACACGTTATCTTATATTTTTGGTATCTCCAAATGCAGGAGCTTTGCACTTTATTCCCCAGGTCTGTCTATGCACTGTGGCACTTACTAAGGTATCTCACACTTCCTCTTGGATTTTATTATTATTTCATGTTACAGAGCATGTAAGAGAATCATTGAGATTCCCCTCACCAGGCTTTCTTATGGTCACAAGAGGGTTAGAGCCAGAAACTCCAGTGGTAGATCTCATTCTCTAAGAACCATAAGAAGTCTGGTTGATTCATCCAGTGTGAGTCTTCCAAGAACTAAAATATGATGGTTGGATAGAATTTACATACAATATTGACAGTGCATGTATCTGAAATTATTTTTTACATATATATGTTTTTCAGTGAAACTCTGCCATAGCTGTCTAAACTTTACACATCACAATGTGACTTTTAATGCAACAAATTTTGAATACGTGCTACAATGGAACAAAGACTACCTTCCACCAGATGTATTGTTTAGTGTCCAATACAAGAGGTAAGTTTAATCACCTGCCTGAATAATGACAGCTGAATCTTGCATAATATAAACATAGAAGAGCACTGCCTGTTCCTTGACAAGCACTAGATGCTTCTTTTACATCCTTAGTGAGCATGCTCCATCTTTTTATCTTCTCCCCTACTCATTGTTCTCTCCCCTTTCCCAGCTGTCCTTTGTTTCCTGTCAGCAGTGCTAACACACAATCAACTTTAAGCTGCCCATAGATGGTTCAAAATTCAGACGGTTCAGCAGTGACCGGCCAAATTTCAGTACATGTACAGGTACTGTGGTTGTAGAGAGGTCGCACTACCAATCAATTTCTAGATTACTGCCCTGCTAGAAAATTTCCTGTTGATCAGGGCTGCAGGCAGGAATACAATGGCACTGTGGGGTTTATTTACTAAAGCTGGAGAGTGCAAAATCAGGCTCACTTCTGCATAGAAACCAATCAGCTTCCAGGTTTTATTGCCAAATCTTAATTAAAATGAATTAATCTTAACAAGCTGAGGTTAGAATCTGATTGGTTTCTATGCAGAAGTGTGCTGATTTTGCACTCTCCAGCTTTAGTAAATAAACCCCAATGAGAGGATTCCCTCATCCACTTCAAATGTGTGGATGAAGGAGTTAGTCTGTTTTTTTCGCTCAACCAGCTGGTTAAACTGCAAAAACTGAGTGTTTTGTAGCTTGAAACTCCAAAACGCTCAACATCCAAAATCCCATAGTTTTCATTGATCCCTGTTCACACCTGAGCATAGTGTCAATTAAAGCTGGTAGCTTGAAAAAGTATATGAACTTTATTTGAGCTATGAGCTATAAGAGTTTTTGGCCTCAATAGATGTTAACCTTCTATTCACACCTAAGTATTCTGTGAACGCGTGCTTGTGTTGCCATTCATTGTTAATGGTACTTCAAACACGGCAAGCAGATGTTAGATGTTAAAATGTGCAAAAGTCAATGGCGAAGTACGGGAGCTTAGTTGCCATGTTTTTTTGCGCATAAGGCAGCCCATTGAAATTAAAGGGCTGCCCTATGCACATAGCAAAAAAATCACATTCACGAGATGCTAGTCGTGAACTTAGCCTAATGGGAAAGCCTGAAAAACGTGCAAAAACGTACATATCTGGCATGCTTACACCCAGTGACCAGCTTACAATTGTCACACATCACACATAAAGTTCATATACTTTTTCAAGCTACCAGCTTTAATTGACACTATGCTCAGGTGTGAACAGGGATCAATGAAAACTATGGGATTTTGGATGTTGAGCGTTTTGGAGTAATAAAAACAAAAAATACTTTAGAACAAAGGCTGGAAAAATGACTAGAGCCTCAGGCTGGGTTCACACCTATGTGAATTGGATGCAGGTTTCCCCTCATCCAATTTGCATAGCAGGAGTTTGTGACCAACTCTCTATGGAGCCAGTTCACACATCTCCGCAGCGGCTCTGGTGCGAATAGCACAGGAGCCCTGTGCGTCTTTTGGTCTGTTTCAGGTCCGAATTCAGCCCAAAATTTGGGCTAAAATCAGACCTGAAATGGTGAATGGAGAGGCACCGGATTCCTGCTGTGTGCCGCTGCATGTTTCAGTGTGAACCCAGCCTTATGCACCATCGCCCTATCTGCTCTCTTCCAAATTATGGCACTCCCCCTTGACATTCTTTTCTTGTCTTTCGACTGCTCTCCTACTTTGTTTTCATCTTGTAACATCAATTTATTATATACACTGTAGAGTGATTGCATGCCCAAGAATAAAAGCAGTGATCTTCCCTCCAATTACTGCAAACAGTCAACAGTTTGCACAAACACATTCAGGGACAAAGCTTATGTGCCAAATACACACACAGATAGCACACTAAGGGGTCTATTTTTAAAAGTTTAGCTGGGCAAATGTCACAAGCATTCATCCAGGCTGCACAAATTCTCCTTATATTTTCTCTACTACGACTCCCTACAATTGTCCATCTACATCTCTATCTAATTGTCAACCCATCAAAATTCAGTATGTTTTCTAGTTGAGGTATTTCAGAAAAATGTATTGGCCACTAGATGGAGCTGAAAATCATAGGAAGTCATAGTATTAGAGAAAATATAGGTATAACTCATGCAGCCTGGACAAATGTTTATGACATTTGTGCAACAAATGTTTTATAAATAAACCCCAGTGAGGCAGCACATAGAACAGCAACACAGGCAGTCGCAGCACACAGGTCAGCGCACACCAGGGGCGGTCCATGCATTGTGGGCCGTCCTTGGTGCTAGGGGGCGGTGCCGCCCCCCCAGCACCTCCGCCACCCTCCCTATCCATGTGCCCGGCCCCTTTCAGGACATGAATTCCTATGGCGGGAGTTGGGCGGGGGGGTGTTTTTTGAAGCACCTGGTTAAAGCCATATGCTCTAATAGGCTTCAAAATAGGGTGGGCTCGGGGCACCGAGAGTGCACCCTAACCCCACCCAATTGTGTGACCATAGCGAATTAATTTTTGCTATTTTCACACTATAGTTACTCGCCGTCAATCAGGAGGAGGGTCAGTGAGACCTGTTTCCTGATTGGCCAAAGCGCCAGGCGATCCTCTTGGATGCCTAGCGATGTGGAAGAGGAGACATTCTGGAGCCGGACCTGCCGCTGCTCGGAGGACACAGGAGGAGAGGACACAGCAGGAGAGGAGAGGAGGACACAGCCTCATAGTAAGTTCCGCACCTCCAGGGGTTCTGGCTGACAGTGCCACGAGCCCCGCAGCTGCCCCTGGTGCAGGGGGGGGTGCATCAATGCCACGCCACCCGGGGGGTGTATCAGTGTCATGCCACCCGGGGGGTAGTGCTAATTGTTTCATGTCCCCCCCAGAAGAAAAGCCCACCAGCCGCCACTGGCGCACACACAGTCAAAGTGCACAAAAATGTTACAGTATCAATTCATGTAAGTGTCGGTGGCACCATTGCACAATTACTATTCCACTCGTAACATAGCACTGATGTTTTGCCTTGCTTTATAATGCATCGATTAGCAAATGCAAGAGATTCCCCTGTTGCATGCCTGTACATTGTATAGAAGGTACTGATTAAATTCTTAGACTCAAACCACAGCTTTTGCAATTGTTATGGTAATAGTTTTTAAATTTAAAGTTAACCTATCATTAAAATTAACATTTCACATGCAGCAATAGAGCACATATAATCATCCTTGCTTTGAATTAAAGTGGAACTTTATTCAGAAAATTAAGTCCAGGCTGGCCACTTTTGTAGGTATAGCTATGTAAAACATGAAAAATTAAATCCAGTAATACACTGTCTATCCTTGCTCTGCACATGCTCAGTTGCTCTCTATTTTGGAATTGTGCCCAAAATCAGAGCCACTAGAGGTCGATCTGCTGACAGACAATTTACAGCACACACTCATTTTGGTAGCATAATTATTAATGTGGAATATATATCCCTTGCCAAAGAACATTATTTTTATCAAGTTGTTGTGGGTAAAGTATCACTTGAAAAAAGCTAATCCTGAGTTTCCTCAAAGCAAAGTTTTTTTGCGATTATACTTATAAACAGCATCCGTCACGTTGAACTCCAGGGTAGCTCTGGAAACATAAGCAAATGGATGAAGGATCCCAGGCAGACAACTCAGGGTCACCCTAATGGAACTTGAGCGCTCAGTTAGCAATCAAGGAGGTGCTCCCCATCTTGGTTGGGTCTTCAGAAGCTGCATGCTATTAGGCTTCTGTCTTGCTGCTAGGGGCCTGTTGTGACACTGGAGGGTTGCCCACCTGGCTGCAGGTCATGTGGCCAGCTACTTCTACCTCAGGTGTGTCCTCCCTGAACTGCTGAGGGAGGGAAGCTGAGAAACTTATCTTCCATGGACATGTTCAGGAATCCAGAGAGTTGTGGGAAAAGGAGTTCAAGAGGTCTGTGCCTGCACCTGAGCATGGTAAATAAACAAGCACTCTGCTACAAAAATATGTGCCAGTCGTCCATTTAAAGTGTAAGTTAAACTTTTCAGAATAAATGGAAAGGTAGAACTAACACATTACACCCTCTCAACCCCCCCATCCCCAGTCTCTGCTGCATTAATGTCCATTAATGATTGGCCTACACAGCGGTTCAGGGATGAATTAGAGTAATTCTGGTCAATGCTAGCACATGACCAATTTGACCAATCGGAAACACTCTGATCCATCTTGGCGCTCATAAGAAAAGAAGACCACAGCTTTCAAATCCCAGGACTTCTGCAGTGGGGAACTTACATTTTAAAGAAACACATTTTCAAATCTGAATGTATGATTTTTGTTTAATCATCTTTATTGCAATCTATGTGAACCAAGAAACTTTGGTTCACATGTATTGTAAGATTTGCTAGAAGTATGTAAAACTATAGCAGTGTGCAGAGGGTTAATTGGGAAATCCGAAAGAAAACTATTTCCCTACCTTCCAAACAGGTGAAATGATTATGATGGGCCCATTTAGAGCTGGTTATAGGCATATGACCTAAGGCCTTTGACGTTTTTTCAGTCCTACGAAAGAGGGAAGAATGTAAAAAGCACAAAAACAAGAAAAAAACACAAACATCAAGCTAAATTACAAAATTTCTTTTCTTTCTGGTTGCTAAGAGTTACTAAAATTTGCACATCATCATTGCCGCAACTGTCTAACTGCTTTATTTTTGTTCATGTACTCTTGAATGACAAATGGAAGTACAGGATGGGTTTTATTACTACATTCCATTATGGATTACCCATTAAAGAAAATGTATTATATATTATAATAATAAGGTATTCCTTTTACCTACTGAGGAGAAATACTGAGCTATTGTACTTAGACAAGGGAAGCCAAAGGCCTAAAAAACACCAAAACAACACTGGCTCCCATAGTTGCCTAAATACTAGCACTCCCCCAACAATTCCTTACCTGACCATATTAGACAGTCTTCCCTGTTGCAGCCAGTAAATGATGGGGGAAATTCAAACCCCAACAGGAAATACTTTCATTGCTAAGAGTGTTGCTGGCAGGCAGTTTGTAGTGCCCTTAAGATTTAACAGTATTTATCAAGCCCTGAAATGGGTCTCCTATTGCATCTCATTGTGAATCCAGTTGTATGCACTGCTTCAACCCTGAGGAAGGGATAGGCCTTTTTCCCGAAACACATTGGCTTATCTTGATGCTCTTAACCAATAAACATTTCAAAAAGACCTTTGAGCAATATGAACTTTTTAACTAGATGCTCATCAATACCCATTCCACTAAGCTTGAGGTGATTTTAGCTGTATTAGTGCACTTGCAACAGAAACAATTGGGTACTGTCCATGATACTTTTTTATTTGCACGAACATACAATTTTTCAGGACAAGCTTTCAGGGTATGTCTCCTTATTCAAGGTCCCAGCAGCACTCACTGGGTACTGCTGGGACCTTGAGTACTGCTGGGATCATAATCAAAATCCTCAAACACCGCTTGCCCAAACTTAAATGAGAGGAGGTTCAAAAAATGGCTCTGGACACCAGGTTATCTAACTGTCTCAAAACAGCTAGATAACCTGATGTGACAATAGGTTCTCCAGTATTTATTTGCTGAACATGGATCATTATTAGAAATCAGTAATTACATCATAGACAAAGAAACTAAACCTAATGCTTATATTTCAATAGTTTTTATTAGATTTCAAAAGAAAGTAGGTACAAAATACAAAGCCAAGTAGACTATTGGAAAACAATTTCAGCAAAATATAAAAGGGTAACCAAAATAACATGTGGCAC